>NC_056729.1:1433082559-1433247559 GCF_019279795.1 Protopterus annectens | reverse complement strand
CAGAAGAACACTACTCACTTGGGCAGTCTACTCCAGTCAGAGCATTAGGAGGGACCTTATTCCAAATACCTTTGGCTAGGGCTCACCTTGACTTGGAGGGTGGAAAGGGAAGCCAGCAGGCAGGTGTGTTTGAGGCTATCCCTGCAGATGTCCTGATAGGGAAGGATTTTGATAATGCAGTACTGTGTGTGCAAGCAGTTACATGCAGTCAGGCTTGGAGACAAGCATGTGGGTCTTGTAGCCTGGGTGAGACCCAGACAGCTTGCAGTCAGGACTGATGTGGTGGTTACTTCAGGGAGGGAGCTACCCTGTAGCAGTGAGACTGAAGGTGAGCCACAGCTGCTTGTGAGTACTGATGTTCCCATGGACAGAGTGACTGCAAGGGCAGAGCTGAGTAGTAGTACCCAGGCTGACAGTGAGGCACCACTGTCAGAGAATGCCAGACTTCCTGTGGAAGGGGAGCTGGGAAGGGTTACAAAGAGAGAGATGAGACAGGCTCAGCTCTCAGACCCTACATTACAAAGCCTGAGGGAGGTAGCTAGCGAGGCACCTGATTCTCATGGAAAGGGGGAATCTGTATACTGGGACAAAGGGTTACTGTACAGAGAGTGAACCCTTGATGGAGGGCTAGAGGGTGAGAGAATACAGCAGCTGGTAGTGCCCAGAGCCTACTGTCAGGCACTTCTAGCCATAGCACATGATATTCCCTTTGCAGGTCATATGGGCATAAAATGTCAAAGACATGTATTATGCAAAACGTTTATTGGCCTGGGATTTCCAGAGATGTAACAGGGTACTACAGGACCTGTGAGCAGTGCCAAAAGGTAGGCAAGGCAGGAGACAAGGTGAAAGCTCCTTTGATGCCTTTGCCTGTGATTAAAGAGCCATTTCAGAGGGTAGCTATGGATATTGTTGGGCCTCTGAGTACCCCAATTTCCACAGGGAAAAAGTATATCCTAGTGGTAGTAAAGTATGCTACCAGATAACCTGAGGCAGTGACTCTATCCTACATTAAGGCTGAAAAAGTGGCAAATGCTTTGTTAGAGATTTTCAGTTGGGTAGGTTTCCCAAAAGAAATACTGACTGACAGAGGTGCCAATTTCATGTCAGACCTACTGGCTTGTCTGTGGAAGCAATGTGGAGCGAAATAATTAAAGACCATCCCCAGACTAATGGTCTTGTTGAGAGGTTAAACTCTACACTCATGATAATGTTATGGGCATTTGTAGGCCAGTTTAAGAGGGAGTGGGACAAATATTTGCCTCATCTGTTGTTTGCTTACAGAGAGGTGCTCCAGGAATCCACTGTTTTTTCACCCTTTGCTTTGCTGTATGGGCACAGAGTGAGGGGAAATCTAAATTTGATTAGAGATGTGTCGGAGGGTGATTGTGAATCCCACAAGGAGTCTGTTGTTGCATATGTCCTAAACCTCTGGACAAGGCTCATGGAACTCATATGCTTGGCCCAGGAGAACCTGGCAGAAGCCCAACAGCAGAAAAAGGTCTAGTATGGCAGGAATGCTTGAGCCAGAGAGTATGCCATAGGGCAGCAGGTAATGGTTCTCATTCCTGTCAGGCACAAAAAGCTGCAGGCAGCTTGGGAGGGACCCTACAAGGTGGTAAGAAAAGTCAGTGATGTTAACTACATGGTAGAACTACTAGGCAGGGATACAAACGGTACCATGTTAACATGATAAAACCCTACCATGATAGGGAGGCCCTTGTTTTGAGTATTTGCAGAGGATTGCAGGAGGAGTCTGAGGGGGATCTGGTGACTGATCTCCTAAATAATGCTCGGACTGATACCTCAGTGGAAGGGGAAGCAAAGACCCAGCAGTTATCCCCTTCGCAGGTTCGAGAAATCCGAGCAGTATAACATGAGTTTAGGGACATGTTCACTGGGAAATCAGGGTGCACCAACCTGGTGCAACACCATGTGGATACAGGACCCCAAAGGCCTATTAAGCAGGCCCCTTATAGGGTGCCTGAGAGTCAAAGAGAGTCTGAGGGATGAGATACAGGAAATGTTGGACCTAGGGGTAATTCAGGAGTCCAGCAGTCCCTGGGCCTCCCCAGTGGTGCTGGTACCAAAGAAGGACGACAGCACCAGTTTATGTGTGGACTACAGGAAATTAAATAGTCACATAGCATCAGATGTTTACCTCATGCCTAGGACAGATGAAGCCCTAGAGTAGCTGGGTGGGGCTAAGTATCTTACCACTCTTGATCTTACCGCGGTTACTGGCAGGTGCCCTTGACTCCCCGTGCTAAAGAGAGGTCAGACTTTATGACTTCTTTTGGCTTGTATGAGTTGACAAAGATGTCCTTTAGGATGAAAAATGCCCCAGTAACTTTCCAGAGGCTGGTAGATTGTATCGTAGCAGGAGCCTGAGATTTTGACCTTGCTTGCTTAGATGATATTGCCATCTACAGCCATTTCTGGCAAGAGCACCTTCAGTATGTCAGGGAGGTGTTGGGCAGACTACAGAGGGCAGGGTTGACCATTAAGCCCAGCAAATGTCAGATGGGTATGGCAGAGGTCTCCTACCTTGGACATAGAGTGGGGAGTGGTAAGATCATGTCAGAACCTGCCAAAGTGGAAGCCATTCAAGCATGGCCTGCCCCTGTTACCAAAAAGCAGGTGAGGGCATTCTTAGGGACAGCAAGTTACTACAGAAAGTTTGTCCACAGTTATAGTACCATAGCTGCTCCCCTCACAGACTTGACAAACAAAAACAGGCCAGATAAGGTAGTGTGGACCCCAGCATATGAGCAGGCATTCCAGAAGTGTAAAGGAGCTTTGGGAAGACCCCCTGTGTTAGCCAGTCTAGATTACAGCAAGGAATTTGTTGTGCAGGTGGATGCTTCACACCATGGGGGGAGGGGGGGCTGTACTTAGTCAGGTTTCCTCAGAGGAGAAGAGCACCCAGTGGTATATCTCAGTCATAGGCTCCACCCCAGGAAGGAATGCTATGCAGTAGTAGAAAAGGAATGCCTAGTCATAGTGTGGGGACTGCTGAAACCTCAGCCTTATATGTACGGAAGGAAATTCACTGTAGTTACAGATCACAATCCCTTAACATGGCTACATTGAGCCAGCTAGCAAAATGCCAAGTTACTGAGGTAGAGCTTATGGTTTCAAGTATATGATATGACAGTGCAGCACCGCAGTGGTGTTAGCAATGCTAACTCAGATGGAATCTGATGACAGGGAATGGGGTAAGGTATTCCCAGATGGGCTCAACCATCTCAAGCAACGTTTCTCAAGGGTCAAATTTTCAGGGGGGGGGGGTGACATTGCCAGCCCAGCTGTCTGGAATTTTGTAAATAATTCTGTTATTTGTGAATATTGATATGATTTATACAGAAATGTATGTTATGTACTGAGCTTCAAGAATGTAACCACAACATAGCCTGCTGGAACATAGAAGATTAACTTATAAAACTTCAAGAAAATAAGCTGAAATTAAGTACTTTATGATGTGCTATAAAAGTTAGTTAATGCAGCAAGGAGACAGGATGTCTAAAGCTAGAAGTTTCTTTCTATTGTCTTGGAGAAAAATAATTACTAGCTTTAAAATGTAAACTGTTCTATTGCTTTATGACTTCCTAGCAGCTGCACATCCGAGAGATATGTATTTTTAACACAGAGATGTTAGTTTTTGTTAGCCTGGGAATTGAAGGCAGGTGACAAAGAGTGATGTCATCCAAGCTGACTCAGCAGTAATATGTTATATTAATTTAGAACTCTCTCAAAGAGAGAGAGAATGCATTTTGTATGTTGTCTTGGACCTGGAAACATCCAATCATCTGCCTTTGCCTTGCTCTGTAAGTAAGTTATTTAGGGCATAGTATCTTTTAGAGCTAGATAGGAATATAGTGAAGATTTGTTTAGATGTTTTTTGTATTTATTTGAGACTGTCCTGTAATGTTGTTTTAAAATATTTCCTGTGATTCTGAACTCTACAGTTACTGTATTGATCGAGTATTGTCTTGCTCTTTTATTATTTATTATTTATTATTAAATATATTTAAATCTATCTTTGTGGCTGATATTTGAGAGGCATATTTAAGCTCTTATAGTACTTGCATATGTATTTGGTGACACTGTGCAGGCCACTCCTAAATAGCCTTGCAAGTCTTGGTCACACTTACCATTTGGATAATAGTGACATTACACATTAGGATTGGTCACCCTTTGTAAGGGCCTTAAGTAGCTGATAAAGGGGGTTGGTGGCACTGATAACTACCTTATAGTATGGGCAGAAGGGGCATAGATAGTACACCTGTGCCAGTCTTCCCCAGGGGCGTGTGTGTGTGTGTGTTTGTATATAAATCAAATCTCAAAGGGTGTGTGTGTGTGTGTGTGTGTGTGTGTGTGTGTGTGTGTGTGTGTGTGTGTGTGTGTGTGTGTGTGTGTGTGTGTGGTGTGTGGTGTGTGTGTGTGTGTGTGTGTGTGTGTGTGTGTGTGTGTGTGTGTGTGTGTGTGTGTGTGTGTGTGTCAGCTATTGGGCAGGGACATGAAGCACTGGTTGGATAGAGAGGGTGCTGGAGGTCTTGGCTTGACTCCTCAACTGAGATCTTAACCCTATAGATGTGCAAGTGGCAAGTCTTATTGGGGATTTGGAGAAAGAGGGAGAAACCAGCCCCAGACTGACTGTGATCTCCGTGTGCTCTTCAGGGAAATTGTAATTTACTGTGTGTGTACTTGTCATCCTCCTATTGTGTATGGCCTTCACTGTTGCCAGTAATAAGGATTGAGGCTCCTTGATTACTGGGCCAGTGCAGGGGTGTCGCATATTACTACTGGTCATTAGCCAAACAACAACCAATGAAGCTATGAACCTATCAATTCAAAACTTTAAAAATGTATATGTTTATACAGATATCTTAAAATACACAAAAGCAGCAACACCCAGTTTTCTACTGCAGGACACCTCCCTGCACACACATGTGCATATACACATACACATATCACACACACACACACACACACACACACACACACACACACACACACACACACACACACAAGCATGCTCGTGTGAGCATATGCTTGTACACATATACCCATGCATATGCACACACATAAACATTGCTCCCTATTGATATCTCAGAAATTGAAATGCTGAGTGCCAACAGGCTGAGAAAAAAGAATTTCAAAAATCAATCTTCTCCTTAAGATTTCTTTTTCTAGAACAGGCAAGCCCTCCCTGCACCAGTCATGTGGCAAGCAAGTCCCCCACACTCCCTGAACTTATATATACCAACTCCAAGATCACCATGCCTCAGAGAAAAGGTAATATTCTGAGAAATGGCACATACATGCATGCTACATACAGGACACAATGCCCACAGTTTCTATAACCTAACAGAAGCCAAATTTTCACCCCATCTTAAACTTGAACACTAGCCCTAATGTCATGGACTTCTGCAAGAACTGTATTACTGACATTTGACAAAAACAGCATTTCACATACCTTTCACAAAAATGATGTAAATTAATCTTACACTTAGTAGTATTCCTACAAATGGACTTTACCAAATTGCAATATAATAAATGTCATGCAAGAAAATAGCAGAAGAAGGCTATGAAATTAGAAGTCACAGTCTGGCAGAGAAAGGGAAAGATGATGGGATGCAAAGGGAGTAGAAACAATGGTGAGAATATGTAGAGGACACAAGTCGAAAGGATGAGAGGTCTGGAGGAAATGGGATGGCTAAGTCAGCTTGCAAGACACAGTTGCTTCATCCATAATATTCATGCTAGGCAGTAACTGGGTAACAGATGACTAGGAATTTGTTCAGGTGAGAGCACAAGAGTAGTCCCACTTGTTCTTAAATCACTTAATTAGAACCACTTAGTTAGGGTCACTTACAGGAAGTGGTCTTCCATGGACTTGATTTCTGGCATTCTGCTCTGCACTGCCAGGAGGAAGAAGACATGTAACCCCAGGTAGTTCCCAGCCATGCTTATTCCTGCTTACTGTACTGTAAAGTAGGTTGGTCTTCTAAGCTTGAGTAAGGCATCTGAGTGAATGGGGCCTAATGTGTGAGAGAGAGAGAGAGAGAGAGAGAACAGAGAGATAATAGGATACAGGGTAATTCAGAGCAGCTTGCAGGGAAATGTATTATTGTTGACTTCTAGCCATCCTAGCTTTATGAGTGTAGTGATATTCTACAGGCATACTTCTAAACCTGCACACATTGAAAATAGGAAGAAATAGAGGCCCTTGAAAAGAAGTAAAACCCAGCCAAAAATCTGGACACCCAATTAGCATAAAATTTGAATGCAAATAACAAATAACTCTTCCTGCTTCCAGTAGGAATGTAGACTGCTACTCAGAAACACTTTAAATAAGAGAGAATTATGACAATGATGGAAAAAATATAAACACATTAAAGACAGTGTAAAATCTGCAGATTTTTAATGAAATGTCTTGCAAAGTTCTACAAGGTCATTTATTTTTGCTTCTGAAAAAGGGAGATGCAAGATGTATGTCCTTTTTCTTTAAATAATTGATGCCATTAGTATGCTTGTCATGCAGACAGATTCGAAAATTATGTCTGATGGGGGATTAAGAAAATTATCTGAAGGGTTAAATCAAGCCTGAAAATAGAGACATACCTCCAAAAATATGTACATCATGCACAATGGTAAATCAGCCTGAAAATAGGAGCTTCCTCCAAAATAAAGCCAGTTGGGAATTTTTTCTACATGCAGAGCTAGTGAAAAGAAAATATTCAGGTCTTTGATATGTGGCTTTATGATATTTTATGGACCTGACAGGTCATTTTTTAAACTGTATACTACCAAAAAAATTTTGGAAATTAATACCGCATTCTACTAATGAGTTTCCTTTCTCATATTTTTGTCTATAATAACTTTGTCTCTCTTCTTAATGGAAATGGCAACCTTTATCTCAGCACAGACTTTTGTTTCCAGATGCCCTATTTCCTAGTAGCACTTCCTTTGAGAGAAACAGGGTTTGTTTTCCTTCTTTTGTATTTACAGATCAACATTTCATACAGGGTTATCACTTCTTAGATGCCAGGTATGATGTATATGCATAACTTTCTACCTAGCCTTCTTGTACGTTTTGTTAATGGTTTAATGCGGTATTACCCATATTGTTGGGGTTTGCCCTCCTGAATTTAAGCCTTCAGTTTTGAGTGTCTCTTATTTTTAAGATGAGGGTAAATCGCACTCTTGATGAACTGTGCAAAGCTGTGTATCCATTCCACCTGTTTTTCACTCCCTACTTTTGTAGCAATGCAGTCTACATTATTTCTTGGCATACTTTCTAATGATTGCATTGCATTACATTTTTCTATTTATAGTTGATAAGGATAAGCTTGCAACTAAATATTTCTCAATCCCACCTACTCACCTCTGCACTCTTAAGAACTAGATTTACATATGCAAGAGATTTGTATTTACAAGCACACTTCTTTTTTAAGACAAAAAGCCCAGATTTAAGATTAGAATGAGGTGTAGATGTTATCTCTGGTACTGAGTTTTTCTGTAAGTTTTCAGATACAATAAGAATGAATTGTTAAGCCAGATAAACTAGTAAAAAAAAACTGGTAGGGAAGATATAAGCTGTATTGATTCAGACAGAAACGGGACAAAATATGAAGATATATACTGTAAATGTTTGTTGATTTGCTTGGGTGTGATCCTGTAGAACAAATTAAGCAAAGTTTCAATGCCTCAGCATAACACAGTGGACTGCAAATTCATTGTGCTTTGTGTGGTTTGGTTTGAATCTGATCCTAGTCACTATAATTTGTCTGGCAGATGAGTAAAGAAGATTGGGGAAAGGAAGTTCCACTAATTTATATGCTGTAGTATTGGGTTTAATTCCCTCATTCCTCAGTTGCTGTCACATAACCAGACAATGCTCCCAGGTCTGCAAAGAAAATGGTCCTCAACCCAGCTGGACAACTTGTTGACAAAATGCATTCATGAAGGAATAAATAAAAACAGTAATGAGACCACTGTGATGCGATGTAAACTCCCCCAATCCCTGAATGACTGGAGCTGAGAACATAACTGGTAATGTGTGGAATTTCATCAGGTAAATGTAGATAATTGTGCACTTTATATACGCAACAAGGCTAGGCTAAACGTTGACTCCTGACAGCTTGTGCTTTGGAAGCTCTATTAAAGACTAGAGAAGATACAGTATTTCAGAAGTGTAATACATATTAAATTCAGCATTATGTATATGGACAAATGATACAGTATTGTGGTTAGTGTTCACAAAGAAGAAAACCCAACAGTTATCCAGTTACGGTAAGGTGACTAGACTTGAAAATAATTTAAAAGCAATACATATTAGAAGTTAGTGAAGAAGCTTTTCCAATGGAAAACAATTGCTGTTCCAAAACAAAACAAAACAAAAAAAAAACAGTAAAACATTACTTAATGGGGGGGGGGCTTTACCCCCTCCACCCCCAACGTGGGGAGCTGTGCCCCCCACACCCCCCCTACTTAAATATAAAAACTCCAGGATCGCACTACAGTGCCAAAAAGGCAAAGTAGTGAAAGCGGCCAAACTAATTATTTCCCAGGGAAGGAATTCTCTGAACAGCCGCTTCTCTATTTTGCCTTTTTTGCGCTTTACTGTTTGACAAAGATGCATTCGACAACATGCATCTGTGACAGCATAATAGGGAACCTTCTCTGGACTTCTAACATCCATAGGAGTAAATAGGTGACTTTCATCTTTTAGCAAAGTTCAGGTTTTCCTCAGAGTAAAATTTTACTCAGCCAAGTAATTCTCTGAATAGCTCAGCCAAGTAATTTGACATCTATGAACATTTCTGGGGAAGGGCACATGTTCATTTAGCATTAGCCACTATGCAGACTGCTGCATTAGCATGCACCTTCCTTGTGGGACCGGTGCCCCCACCAAGGCCCTCACAAGGAGAACTCTCAGGTTAAGAGAGGTCTTTGAATTGGAAAGGCTGAACATGATTTAATTATATATCCTTTGTTAACTAGGTTAGTCCCACTAAGCTAGTGGCTTCTTTTCAGGGGGAGACCTGACATGGTATTTATATTACTAGGCAAAATTTGGGCTTGGCATCAGAGAACTTTCCTTACTCATCATTGTTATGAGTGGGACTCATTTTACAGGAGTACTTCCTGTCTCCATTCCAGGTGCAGAGGCGGTCCAGAGAAACAGGGAGGCAGATAGAGTGAGAAAGAGATGATGGAGCAGTGAAAGGAATGGAGGAGAAAGCAAATACTGAGACCAGAAGATGTGTGCAGAATTCTGAGGAAATGTTTCAAAGAAATCTATTTGCTGGAGATAAGTCAGCAAAGATGGATGTATAATTACAACCCTCCAATCTGAAGGTTTGCAGGATGATTTATTTAAAGAAATGCTAGTGCAGAGTGAGACAGAAATGAAGGAGATGTTTGCTGGGCGGATATTATGGAGAAAATACAAAAGGAGGATGCTGAGACAATCCTGAAGAATAATGGTGAGATGAAAAAGAAAACATATGCAGAGAAAGTAAAAGTAGATGACAGGGGGTAGCAGAAAAGAAGGGAAAATAAAATGAAAAAAGAGGTATGTGGTAAGTATTCAAAGTAAAGAAGATAAAGACAGGTATGAGGTGTGGGACAATTTAATAGTTCTTTGGGTGCAAAAGCACATGAAGTAACAACCTTTATTCTTATCAACAAAGAAACATTTTGTGACATTATATTTGAGACTGTTTTTTCAATGGTAAATTTTCTTGGAGATTATGAAAAAAAAGAAATATTTTAAAACAGAATCTTTATGTGAAAAAAAAGCATTTAACAGGGAAACAAAAATGGAAATTGTGGTACAATTTTAAAGAGAGATGGAAAATGTAGGGCATATATATATATATATATATATATATATATATATATATATATATATATATATATATATATATATACATGTATATACACGGTTCCCTATCAGAAGCCTGAAACACTATAAGCCTGAAAATCAAAATCCTGAAAACTATAGACTGAAAGTTCAAAATCCTGAAAGACCAAAATCCTGAAACTCAAAATCCTGAAAACACAAAATGGACATACTGACATCATTGTGGCTTTGCTATTGTTAGCCCTGTGGTGTTGGGTCATGCGTTGGGTTCAGGTAAGTGTGCGGTTGGTTTTATGTTAGGGTTAGGGCGGTTTAAGTGAGTTAGGGTTAGGGCGCAGGTTAGGCATGTATGCAATAGTGACAAATATTGGGGTTAGGGGCAGTTTAAGTGAGTTAGGGTTAGGGTGCGGGTCAGGTGAGTGTGCAATAGTGACGGACCTTAGGGTTAAGGTTAGGGTCAGGGTCAGTTGGTAGATATTAGTGTCTTTATAGTGACATATTAGCATTATTTGTGTTTTCAGGATTTTGAGTTTCAGGATTTTGGTCTTTCAGGATTTTGAACTTTCAGTCTATAGTTTTCAGGATTTAGATTTTCAGGCTTATAGTGTTTCAGGCTTCTGATAGGGAACCATATACACATATGCCATACATTATAAATGTGGAGGGGAATAGGGGTGTTGTAAAATACTAGGAACAGCCCAAAACATTTTTTTGTGGAAAAGAAATATATTTCATAGGTAACTGTGATAAAAGAAAAAGTTATATTTGTGAGGAAATGGGGCATAATGGAAAAAACGGTGAATTGAGATGTTACAAATGTAACAAAATTGTATATTTATGGATAGATTGCAAAAATGGAAACAAGAGTAAGGAAAAAAAAAAGATAGTGGAGAAAAGCAGCAAAGAAAATAAATTTTAGAACTAGTAGAAACAGAAGAAAAATTAAATGATAAAAAATAATCCACAGGACATAGAAAAAGGCTGTGAAATAAGTAATAAAGAAGACATATATTGGGCGATAGTAAATAAAAAATAATTATATTGGTAAAAGGGTAAAAGACAGAAAAAGAAATTTAAAGGGGCAAGTACAAAAGAAAAAAGAAAGCAAATAGATGAAAAAAAATGTATCCAGCTAATAGTAGGGGGGTGGTATATCGGTAAAGGTGTTTGATTCACAGACACAAGGTACAGTGTTTGATTCTCATCTTTGGGAGGGAAATTGGCTAAGCTTAGCATGGTCCATTAAAGCAGCTAAGCTAGTAATTAGCTATGAACTTATGACCCCATGAATCTAAGGAAAAGGGAAAATTAAAACATTAGAGTGCTTTCTGTAAATGTGAATAATATTAAGAATACAGTAAGAAGACCAGAAATTTTGGAATAGTGTAATACATGTGATATAGATGGTATTACATTAGAAGACACGACAATTTTAACAAATGAAGAAAAATTACAACAGAGAAACAATGGAGAGGAAAGATAATCTGCAATTTGGGAAATGAAGGATGTTCTGGAATAGCTTACGCTGTAGAAATACAATAAAGATATCAGATGCAACTTTAATAAAAATGGGAAGATTAACCATTGTAGATTTAAAATGGATCTGGTGCTTACAAATATGGGGACCAATTGTAGCACCCCCATTAGGAGGTCTTCCCTGGTGAGATCTGACCATAAATAAGTCTCATTCAGAGTTACTATCCCACCTGCCCCCCCCACCCCCCATCGCCAACTAAACTAAAAAACTTCTCCAAAGCAGATTATAACCTCTTACAGGATGTTATAAACAGCTTCACTACACCCCCCCCCCGAAGATGGAACTGGCAACTATGTATTCAAGTGGAAATACCCTGCAAATATGGTAGCTGCACGGCTCCAAATGTCCTTGATATGATTTTAAAAAAAGCAAGAGCCAGCAAAACAGTGACAATAAGGTTTATTCATGTTACTACAATAAACCTTATTGTCACTGTTTTGCTGGCTCTTGCTGTTTTTGAACTGGCAACTATGCCAAATTTTACACAAATGCTTTATAAAAACACCTAAACAACTGCATTGACTCAGCTGTACCTGAGAGGATGAAAACAAGCTCCTCAAGGAAGAGCAAACCTGTCTGGTGGGCAACTGCCATTAACAGGCTTTACAATAATAATAAGAAATTGTTGTCTAAGAGAAAGAGGGAGTGAGCCCTAAACTGGTAACACTCCCTCCTCAGCTTAAACAAGCAAATAAGACTTCTTGTGAAGTCAAGGAAAGGCCCAGATTTGTGCCAAACTGGTAGTTAATTATATCGCATATACTGAGCCTGTGGACATGGCTAACCTGTTAGCAGACAGGTTCTATGAAAACTTCACTCCCCTGTCCCCACCACAATTACCACAAGACATTCCCTACCACCTGTTCACTGCCTTGTATCTCTAAACAGCAGGTCATGAATAACCCCTCTGAAGTCAAAAACACAGCATCCATGATTCATAGGTTCATAGGTGTGTACTAGGCTAATAGGTCTGGACCCTTTACAATCCTAGCCCATAGGATTACCCTGGCATCATGCCACCAGAATTTAGTTCACAGTGCCTCTGTCGAGTAGAGCCACTGGAGTGATTAAAGTAGAAATGACTGATTCCTAGAAGGCACTTAATCGGATACACTAGCTGCAACAGTACAAGGTGTCCGATTTAAAGACATATGTCTCAGAGTACAAGAAATATGTTAAAACAGCACCAACATAATCGACAGGGTTCAAACCTGTGCGAGGAAACCCCAGTGGATTTCTAGTCCATTACCTTAACCACTAGGCCATGATTACAACATCCATGGGACCTGATAACATCCTGGGCTGCATCCTGCATGGGCTGAAACAAGAATTAGCAACACCATTGGGTACTCTTTTCAATCATAGTCTAAACACTGGCTTCATCCCAGCTGAATGGAAAAAGGACACCGTTATCCCCTTGCACAACGGTGATGCTTCCACTGACCCAGGAAGTATAGACCTATTAGCCTGATTAGCCTTATCTGCAAGGCCATGGAGAGAATCATCATGGACCTTATGAACAAAGATATTGGTAACTTCCAAAAACTTGACCCTACTGAATTTGAATTGGTCAAAGGAAGATCATGCCTGTTAATCCTGGTGGACTTCTTTGAGACAGTCACCAAGGCCCTTGATGAGGAGCAATCTGTGCATACAGCCTACCTTGACTTAGCTAAGGCTTTTGACACTACCCTCCACTCAGGCATAATTGACAAACTCACCCAGCTATGTATCAACCCGTATATCATTAGATGGGTTGCTAACTAGCTCATTCATAGAAGCCATATAGTCAAAATAGGGGAATTCACCTCCAACAGCAGAACTGTAACCAGTGGTGTTCCACAGGAATCAGTCCTGGGACCCCTACTGTTTGGAATCTATTTCTCAGAAGTGCAAGCTAAAACTAAAGTTCTGTGGCTGACAAAATTTGCTGATGACTGCAAATTAGGAGCAGTCAAAGAATCTCCAAATGATGTCAACATCCTACAACAGTGTCTTACAGAAACAAATGACTGGTGCCAAAGTCATAGCCTTAAATTCAATGCAAAAATGTATTAGCGTCCCTTTCGGTAAGTGTGATGTTCCTGCTAATTACCACATCAATAACAACACCCTGATTACTCACTCGGTGGTGAGAGATCGGGGCACACAGGTTGACAGCAACCTTACCTTTGATCACCATGTCTCCAGGGTGTTAAGAAGAGCATTCTGTATTGCTCATCTCATAAATAAGGGCATTGCCTCCAGAAAAGAAGAAGTTATAACCTCCCTGTACTCTTCCTTTTGAAGTACCTGCAGCAATTGAGAGACCACAAAGGTTCGTCACAAGGAAAATTCAAGGTCTTCAGCATCTGTCCTATGAAGATGATCTGAAATCACTATCACTTCATTCTGTTTCATACAGACTACTCAGAGGCGATCTCTGCCTTACATATAAGGTGATCTTTGGCCCTGCTTTATTAAAAATTTATTTTTATTTTATTTTTATTTTATTTTACATTTGTTGACCGGGAATGTCCGACTAGGTTCCACAGAGCCTGTTTTCAGCGGAGGCCCGGGGAGAAATGCTCCAGATGCATGTCTTTGGAATGTGGGAGGAAACCGGAGTACCCGGAGGAAACCCACGCGAACACAGGGAGAACATGCAAACTCCACACAGAAGGCACCCCAGCCGAGAATCGAACCGGAGAACCTCTTGCTGTGAGGCGACAACGTTAATGCTGCATATCCGTAAGTCAAATGGTACACGGGTTACTCGCTTTAATGGCCTTAATCTGGTATGTGACATTAATATAATTTTTAAATTAAAATAATGACCAGCAGCAGTTAAAACCATCAGGGAATAAGGTATAAGGGAATAAAACTCCAACTTTGAACTCCAGGTAGTTTATTAAAAAACAGAAACAAGCAAAACTTTTGGGGCAACCCCTTCTTCAGTGCTAATACATCACATAATAACAGGAATTCTTAATAAACAAAATATACATATTATATGACCATAGCCAATCAATAAAATCAATTAAACATTAATTATACACTATTAAAACATTTAAATAATATATCATTTAACACATCCATTATTAATTATAAATTTGTCTTTTCACTAAAGCAGGTTTTAAAGTAACAACATTATTCAAATCTGGTTTACAATCAGCTTTCAATCTAAGAATCCAGCCATATTCATTGATATCTAAGACATTATGTATATCTCCACCCCATCTGATTTACTAATAACAGACATTACCCTAAATCTGAAGTCATGCCTACTACCTGTCTCCAAAAGATTTTTACTTACAGCATTTATTGTTATAGCTCTACGTATTTCGGACTTATATGGGTTCATAGGTAGGTACTAGGCTATTGGCCCTGGGGCCTATACAAGCCCAGCCAAAAAGGTACTCTGGCTTTTGCCATCCAAGAAAATTATTTTCCTGTGCCACTGTCGATCAGAGCCACAGAGGTGATCCCGGGGGTGAATTTCCTATTTCCCATCCAATCATCAAGATTTTTCTTGAAGAGTGCTGTTGAGGAGCTTTGTATGGGAAGTCCCTGGGACAGGAATCTATCCCTCCAGCATGTTCTGTTTATTGTGGTGAAAGGTTTAGGTCCCTAGAGCGTGTAGCTCAGAGGGATTGGGATTTCTTTAAGTGGAGCATGTCCAACAGCTCTGGGTTTGACATAGCTTTGTATGTTAGGCAGAGATCACCTCTGAGTAGGCAATATGTGACGGAGTAAAGCTGGAGTTTTTTGAGATGGTCTGCATAGGGCATCTGTTTGAGTCCAGTAATCCTCTTTATGAGGTATTTCTGCAGCCTTTCCAGTTGTTGTAGATGTCTTGTGAGGTACATACCAAAAGGGGCATTGTACTCTATAATGGGTCTAATGAGTGATGAGTAGAGGGGAACAATGACCTCTTTTTTTCTGGATGAGAAACCTTTTGTGATGAGGTGTGCCATGTAGAAGGATTTCCTGACTACTGTGGTGATGTGACTATCAAAGGAGAGACTACTGTCCACATGTGTCCCAAGGTCTCTTATCACACTTTTGGTGTTAAGTATACTACCGCCTATGTTGTAGTTCATGGGTACAGAGTTTTTACCAAAGGGAATGATAATGCACTTTTTGGCATTGAGCTTGAGGCCATGACTTTGACACCAGGCATCTGTCTCAGTGAGGCCCTTTTGTAGGATGTCCACATCATTAGGAGTTTTGATTATGGCTCCTAGTTTGCAGTCATCTGAAAACTTTGTTAGCCAAAGACCTTCTGTGTTAGCCTGTACTTCAGAGAAGTAGATATCAAACAGGAAAGGACCCAGGACTGAACCCTGTGGTACTCCACTTGTCACTTGTCTGAAGTCGGATTTGGAGTCTGCTACTTTCACAGTGAGGGTTCTGTCAGTGAGCCAGTTGGCAACCCATCTTATAACATAGGGATTTATACCTAGTTTAGTGAAGTTTATCTATAATTCCAGAGTGGGGGATGGTGTCGAAAGCCTTGGCAAGATCTAGATAGGCTGTGTGAACCACCTTACCCTTGTCTATGCCTTTGGTGACTGCTTCAAAGAAGTCTATCAGGTTTAGTAGACATGATCTGCCTTTTACAAACCCAAACTGGGTGGGGTCTAGAGTTTGGAGATTACCAATGTCTTTGTTTATAAGTTCCATGATGATACATTCCATGGCCTTGCAGACCAGGCTCGTCAGGCTAATGGGGCGGTAGTTCCCAGGGTCCGTGGTGGCTCCCCTCTTGTAGGGTGGGATAAACGTTGCTGTGCGCCATTTAGCAGGCACAAAGCCTGAGGTGAGGCTATGATTGAGCATGGTACTTAGGTGGGGTGCCATTTTGTTGTGTAGTTCGTGTAGAATGCAGCCTGGGATGTTGTCTGGTTCCATGGATGCTGTGTTCTTGGCTTTGGAGAGTGTGGTTTTTACCTGTGCAGCCATGATTACAGGAACTTTGCATTCTTCTGGTATAGAGATGGGCTCTTTAGGGGGTGAGAGGGGGGTAAAGTTAGCACTGAACCTATCTGCCAGGATGTTGGCAATATCATTTGGGTCTGTATATTTAGTGCCATTGTGCTGTAACTCAGAGTAGATCTGAGTGTTGCCATTGAGATTCTTGACATAGCTATAGAATGCTTTGTGGTTGTCTTTAGAATCAGTGGCGATTTTGTTTTCAGAACTAGCTTTGGAGGATTGTATCAGGGATCGCAGCTTCTTACTGAGGCTGACCAGGGAACTCCTCCACTCATGGGATTTTATTCTCTTTTGCAACAGTTTCTTCCTTCTGTTGTAAAGTTTGTTTATGGCAGGGGACCACCAGATTGTCTTCCTTTTTTTGGAGGATAGCATCTTGGTTCTGTTTGGGCTAGCATGATCCATGCACTCATGTAAGTGCTTATAAAGTGCAATTGTGTAGGATTCAGTAGTCATGACTGTATTGTCCATCTGCATGGGTGTCATGAAGTTCGCCACTTCTGTCTTAAGAAGCATGAAGTTGGCTTTGGAGAAATTTTTACCATTGTTTCCTTAATGGGGGTGGGGGCAGGATGTGGATATCTAGGGTAATTAGCTTATGGTCGGATCGGACCAATGAGGCGTTGGCTTCAGGTGTGGAACACTGGTCACTCATGTTGGCAATGACTGGATCTAGGATATTGTTGCCCCTGGTGGGGGTGTGGATAAGTTGATCCAGGGCATTGAAGTTTATGAATTCCAGAAAGTGCTGAGCAAAGGAGTTGGTACATGAGTAGTTCAAAAATTCGTTCCCTAAATCTGCAACTACATTTACCCACATAAAAATAAGGGCATACAGTGTAGCTAGAAAGATATACCACATGTGTAGTGATACAAGAAGCATGACACTGAAAGAAGAATGTTTTTTTCGTAATGGGGTGTATACATATATTATTAGTCAGGATATCCCTACGACAGCTGTAATTGTAACATGGAAATGTTCCTACTTTACATTTAGACTTCTATCAGCCATACCACCTAAGTTGAAATCTTTATAACATAATCTTCTCTTAATACTCTTACAATTTCTATATGCAAACTTTGGATGGTCACTCAATATATGTTGTAGATCAGGCAAGCTTCTCAATTTTTGCCATTTCTTCCTTATGATGTTCTTCACCTGGGGGGGGGGGGTTCTATTATAAATAGTTATATATTGAATTACGATTGTATGAGTATTGATATCTCTATTTTGATTATTAGACCCCCCTCAAGTATGGTACAGCTATACCATCCCTATTACCCATCACATCATTCATTATGGCATCTATTGTTGTTGTTTTATAGCCTCTTTCCCAAAATTCATTAGCCATTTCATGCATCTGTTCGAAACATCTCCTATCATCAGTATTCAACCTGCTGACCCTAAGGAAATGACTTTGAATGATTCCCTTAAAAATATGGGGGGCATGCATACTCATTTGGTGGGCATATCTATTTACATGTAACTCCTTCCTATGAACACTTGTATTCAAAATATGCCTCCTTGCTAATACTAACATCTAGATAGACAATATGAGTACTTGAACAAGACATCTTAAATTTCAAAAAAGGTGTAATGCTATCTAGATAGTTGACATATTCATTCAACATATCCTTAGTCCCTTTCTAAATTAGAAAACAATAATTCACAAAGCATTTAAACCATAGCACATTACCATTATAAGTAGCATTGCCATTGTAAATAAACTCATTTTCCCATTTGTTTAACACTAGGTTAGCATAGGTGTTGGCCATGGTCATACCCATAGCCACACCAGCAACCTGAAAATATGGTTTATTGTTAAATAAGAAAATATTTTTAGTGAGTACTACCTCCAATAACTGACAGATAGTCTCAGTCTCCCTGACTTGCATATTTAAATACCTTGTAAGGAAATTCTGTATGGCATTAATGCCATACTCATTAGGTATAACAGTAAAGAGAGAATTACTATCAAGTGTAGCCAACAAAAATTCAGTATTAGTACTGGTGGTACACCAGTCATATAAGTTATTCAAAAAATCACCTGTATCCTTAATAAAACTACTGTAATGTGGAAAATACTTACTTAGAATTTTTTGTAAATGAACTGAAACTGACTCAGTTACCCATCCCTTACCTGACACAATAGGTTTCATAGGGGGATGGGTAACTGATTTATGTATCTTTGCAAGGCCATAAAGCTGAGGCATAATAGGACATTTAACCTTAAAAAAATCAAACAATTCAGTGGCTATGTCATTGTTCAATTGCATATCATAAATAACCATGTTGATATCAACAATATGCTTTTTAACCTCAAGGAAAGAGGGTGGCTTAAAAGTGTTTAAATAAGACAAAAACTATAACATTCAAACCATATATACATTTTTACACATAATTACAATAACAGTCCCTTTATCAGCCTCCTTTAAAATTACATCAGCATTATTTTCTAATTGTTTCAAAGCATTATAGTCATCTAAACGCAAGCTATACCATTTGGATTTGCATTTAGAATCATATAATTCATAGATCTCATGTTCACAAATATCATAAAATGCAGAAGCAATCGGGTAACTATTAGGTATAAAAATACTTGACTTTTTACATTCAAACCTACTAACTTCAAGTGTATTCTTAAAAATCAATTTAGGATTAAGGTTACATGTAAAAAGCTTTTATGTGACATGAACAGAACCTGCTGGAGGGACAGATTTGCCTCCCAGAGGTTACCACACCTTTGGAACAGGCTCCTGCTTCATGTGAAGCAGAGCACCTCATTGAGCCTCTTCAAACGCAATCTAGATGATTGCACGGGTAACCGTAAATTCACCCCAGGGGGTTCCACCTATGTCCCTCTTAGACAGGGGTGATAAGTGCTGATCATGGAAATAAGCGTAAAACTTGGCTAGGCCTGTAAGGGTCCTAGGGTCATTAGCCTAGTAACCTCCTATGATCCTATGGAAAGAAAAAGTATGTAGAAGTATAGCATTATGTACTTATCCTAATTGTAAAGAAAGGAAAATCTTATTTCATCATATTTTATACTATGTAGTAATAAATATGAATATTCTAATAAGAGAAGGCTTTAATTATGATTTAAGAGGCAAGCACAAAAATAAAAAAAATGATATAAGAAAATGTTAAAAGTTATAAGATGTGGTAAGTTAAAGTTTTGGGACAAAAATTCATGGACTTACAAAAGGGGTATGTATAGAACTGAAATAGACAATTTTAGAGTATTAGAAGGTTTTAGTTACAAAATAAGGGGGGGGGGAGTAGTCAAAACTGGATTTTCTGATCATCTTGCAATATGGCTAGAGATAAAGGAAAACAAGGATAGGCAAATAAATAAAAAAAAGATAAATGAAAATGCTTGGAATGAAGAAGGAAAAAGATAAGTAATAGAGTTATAGAAATGGTGTATTGCTATGAGATCATTTTATAAAAATTGTTTTGAATGGTGGACAATATTTAAGGAAAAATATACAAAATGGTTTTTTTTTATAGTGGCAATATGGTGTCAGTACAGTAGAGAAAGAAAACTATAAAATAGCATATAATGATGAATTGGAAGGTTTAGAACCAAATGATAGAATGCACTTTGCAAAATAAAAGGAATTATACGAGAGAAATAAAAACAAATAAATAAATAAATAAAAGAATTGTTTTATAAGATATTTTACAAGGAAAAAGAGAAGTATTGAGTTACTTAAATTAGTAAAGGAAGATGGTAGTGTAATGATAGAAATAAAACATGTAAAGGGAAAAGTAGGAAGAACTAATGAAAAAATTATGAGTAGTGTAGTACAATATGTGCAAGAAATGTTTAAGGAAAAAGAAGGTAGTGAAAAAACATGGAAAGTAAAACAGTTAACAGAAAAAGAGAATGAGTTGGAAAATGAGATTTATTTGTATGAACTAGAGAAAGCATTAGTACAAGTAAATATAGATTCAGGTGCAGGATCAGATGGAATAAGATATGAAATGTATAGAAGTTCAAGGCATTGGCAACAAAAATACTTTTTAAAGATTTTGAATGAAATGATTAAATGAAGGTTTGGAATTATGTAGTGGAATACTTAAATTCATATTGAAGAAGGAAGATAGGAAATAATTAAAAAATGGAAGTCGAGAATATTGAATAATAATGATCATAAGATATTTATGAAAATAATACAAAAGAGATTTGAAACCAAAATGGAAAATATTATGAAAGATAGTATATATAGTATAAAGGGAAAGGGTTGTCAAGAATTATTAATGATATTGAAATTGTGGATGATATTGTGAATAGAAATGAAGACATGAAAATCATGATAGGAGACCATAATAAAACATTTGATACAAATGGACATAAAACCTTATGGGAAATAATGAAAGAATATAATATAAATGAGAAGGTCTTGAAATTATTTATGTCATCATATAGTAATAATAAATTAAAAATACTTGTAAATGTCTGGTTATGCCAAACAGCGCATAAGAAGAGTGGTGTAAGACAGAGATGTCCATTGAGTTGCATACACTTTGTGTTAGCTATGAATATGATAGCATGTGAAATAACTTACAAAATCAAGGAGATGAGGTATATAATATCTGAAGGTTTAAGACTTCCAGTTCTGTTAATATATGCAGATTGTATTGGAATAATTGCAAAAACAAAATTTGGATGAAAGAAGTAATAATTTGCACAAATGCATGTCTGGAGGTTATAGGAATGGCTTTAAATAAAGAGAAAAGTAAAGGTTTAGATGATACAGTATATATTTTTCAATGAAAGAAATTTCTGAGTTCGGCATAAGATTTGGGAATAAGGATGTAAATAGAATTCAATGTGAAAAAACAACAGAAGAAATAAACCTGTCTTTTCTGGAGAACATAGAAATTATCATTCAGAAAAAAAGGCTATTGGATAAATTCAGTACTGATGGTAAAAGTAGCATATTCGGCAAGTGTATTTATCTTGCCAACACTATTTCAAAAGTAAATATTGCAGATATTTGTTCATTTATATGGGGTTCTAGATTAAACCAGTAAGTAGAGGAGTTTTGTATATAAAGAAAGATGAAGGAGGTTTAGGCTTAATTAACCCATTTGTGTATGCTGTTTCATTAAATTTGTACAAAGTGTTAAAATGGATAAATGAAAAAGATGAGAGATTAGTAGTAAAATTGTATAAATATAATTATGATTATTTGGGGGGTGTGTTAAAAAAGAGTAAAACAAAAAAGGAGTGCATAAATGAAGAAATAAAATGTAACCAAGAATTTTTTTTGGTGGAAAATAAAAATTGGAGCTATAGAATAAGAAAGAAAAATATGGTATAAGAATGTAATGATAAAACATCACCATGTAAACCATGGTAAAATATAACAGATGAAAAAATTAAAGCTATAAAAGTAAAAAGCAAATGGTGTAATCAGAAAGTAAAATGTCAAGATTTTTTCAGGTGTCTGGTAATAGATAAAGTACCAGTAAAAGGAAATATGCCCTATAAAAATTGAAGTGATAGAATATGTTTACATTGTTGAGAAGGAAAAGAAGCTACTGAGTATATGTTTTTGGAATGTAAAAGATAAAAACATTATTGGGAAAACTATGTAAGGAAGATTTTTTTCAAAGATATAAAAGAAGTGGATAAAATAAATGTGGATATGACTAAATATAGATATTATAAGTACAGAAGTAAATAATATGTTAAAAGAATAGATAAAAACCTATTTTATGTTGCAGGGGTTATATGAAATAAAAGAATAAATAAAATTATGTTTAATGGTAAATGGATTTTAGCAACCATATTAAGTAAAATCAAATGGTGGTTATGGAAGAAGGAGCTGGGGTATAGTAAAGATGAAACTTTAATATGGCTGTAATGAAAATTATGACTATGTGTAAATATATATATATATATATATATATATATATATATATATATATACGTGCATGTGTGTGCGTGTGTGTGTGTGTGTGTGTGTGTGTGTGTGTGTGTGTGTGTGTGTGTGTAAATATGTTGTAAATAAGAGTTGTTTTGCATATAAATAAAGGACTCCTACACAATAGTCTGTACTCATGACTGGCTGTGCATGAGTATGTGTGCATTCCCCATTCCTAGCATTGTAGCAGCTGGGAGTATGGTGTGTGAGATGAAGGCAATAACTATTAGAGCAAAGATGAACTCCAGCTCAAAAACTGAAGTAAATAATAGCCTGGAGGATTTGGAAATTGTGTTTCAGAAGGAGTTATTTGGGCCAGTAGAAAATGTTGAAAAAGAGGAATGTATTGTTACAACCCTACAGTCGGGAGAGTTGCAGGATGATATATTAAATGAAAAGATCATTCACAGTAAGCCAGAAAATAATGTTTCATGGTGAGACATAATACAGAGGATCCAGGGAGAAGAAGCTGATAGTGTCTAAAAAAGGAAATGTCACCCAAATCAAAAACATATATGACTGTCCAGTGCAGAGAAAAGAATGAGAAGAAAAAAGAAGATACTACTAAAAAAGTATTTTTTTGCAAGGGTCCAAAGTGAAAGGAACACTGAGATGGACAGATATGAGGTATAAGACACAGTTATACTTCCTTTGGGTATTAAGGCACATGAAGTAAGAGTCATTATTTTGATAAATAAAGAGTAATTTTGTTACATTAATTTTGAGACTGCACAAAGTAGGGAAATTTTTTATGCGAATATAAGAAAAGACAGAATGATAATCCATGGAATACATATATAGCTGAATTCTTTTCTGAGAAATAAAAAAGAAAATGCATGTATAGTTTCGAAAAGAAGTTGAAAACGAGACTTTTAAAAAGCATTTAAAACATATTCGTAAAGAAATGGACATTTCTAAAGTTTTTGTTTTTTTATAATAGGAGATTATGGACTGGAGGATGGGACTGTTTTAAAAATGGAAAATGAAAAAAAAAATAAACATATCCCAAGCATTAGAACTGTTAAAGGTAATACGGGTATAATAACATATTAGGGACAATAAAAAATATGTTTTTGTGTGTGGAAGAGAAGGACATTTGGTAAATAATTTGGATAAATATAAATAAAAAAAAACTGGCCATGATATAAGGAAATGTGTACTTGAATGTTATAAATGTAAAAAAATAGACAGGTATGTTTGGATTGTAAAGAAAAAGATAATGAACCAGACAGCAAAAATAAGATAATGGATAAAGAAGAAAATGAAGAAGAAATAAAAGCAACAACAGAAGACAATTTAGATAAAGAAAAGAGATGGTGATGAAAAAAAGAAGAAGAAGATGAGATAGAAATAGATTATGAAGTTAGTTATAAGGAGATTTAATCTAGAAAGTAAGGCAAAATAATTATATTGGTAAAAGGATTAAAAGTAGAAAAAGTAAATTAAAAAAATAAACTCAAAAGAGTAAAAGAAAGGAAATGGATTATGGATATTATATTTAAAAATAATTAGCACAAGGAGTGGATGATTTCCCTTAAACTAAGGAATAGGGAAGCCAACAATTTAAGAATTATTTCAGTAAATGTAATAGTATAAAAACATATATAGAAGAGTAACAATTCTAGAATGGTGCAAAACGTGTGACACATACATAATTATTTTAGAGGATACAAGATTCTTAAATGCAGAAAGATTACAAAAAATATGGAATGGAAAAATAATATGGAATTCTGGCAATGAGCACTGTTCAGCAATAGTGATTCTATGTAGAAACATAGTGAAAATGAGAATGACTTCATGAAATACATTAGTTAAGATTGGGAGACTCACTATTGCAGATATAAGGTGGCAGGAAAAAGATTTTAGACTTATAGCTAGATATGCATACAGCACATATAAAGAAAGGGAAAACTTATTTCAGCAGTTATCAGAATATGTAGTAGTAATCATGAATATTATAATAAGAGATTTTAATGGTGATTTAAGCGGTAAAAGAAAGAGAATGAAAAAGATATAAGAAAAATTAAATGACAGAAGTTTTGAAATGTGGTAAATTGTATTATGGAATTGAGATATGGACATACAGAAGAGGCATGCTAGAATCTGAAATTGATTATGTCATAATTTCTGAAAGCATAAAAATAATAAAAGGTGATTCAGTTGTAGCAGGATTTACAGATTGTTTGGCTATATTGATAAAAATAAACATATTGTAAATAAAGAATACATTAGAGTAGCTCAGGGTAACAAAGAATAAATACAAAGTATGGAATGAAAATGGAAAGGAGATAATAACACAATTTTGGAGAGATCACATTTCTATGAGGAAGTGTTATAACAATTGGTCAGAATGGTGGATTATTTTTTAAAAGAAAATACAAAATATGTTTTACAGTGGCAACATTGGCCAAGAAATATGGGAAAACAAGGACATATTAAAATATATAAAGACATGTCTGAAAACTTAGAAAGAAACAACAAAGAGTACTGTGATAAAGAGAAAGGGCTATATAAAAGAAACTATGAGAAAAATAAAGAATCATATATAAACACAGGTGTATTTACCACAAGGTAAAAAAGAAGCAGTATCAGCCTACTTAAGTGAGATAGTAAAATAGAACAGAGTGTGATGAGAGGAATGACAGACAAACAAGGAGAAATAAGTTGAGGCAAACCTCAAATTATGGCTATTGTAAAAAAGCATGTAGAAGAAATGTTTAAAACAACAAGGAGAGAATATAATAAAACATGGAGATTTAAAAAAAATCAAAACAAATGAACAAATTCCTATGAATTAGAGCATTTAAACATTTAAATATATATTGAGCTGCCATTCATGATGGAATTGGGTTTGAAATATATTAAAACTTAGAAGAATGGCAAAAAATATTTGTTACAAGTTTTAAATGAATGGTTAAATGATGGTTTTAAGCATAACAAATTATGTAGTGGGGTACTAAAATTTATATGGAAGCAAGAAGAAAAAGAAGATGTAAGGCATTTGAGACAGATAATGTTGAAAATACAGATTGCAAGATATTTATAAAAAAAATAATAGAAAAAAAGGCTTGAAAATAAAATGGAAAATATATAAGAAAGTCTATTTGGTGTAAAAGGAAAAAGGATGTCAAGCATTATTAAATATAATAAGATACATTGTAGATGCTATTTTAAAAAAGAAAGGAGAATTTAAAATGCATGGAAGGAGATGTTAATAAAACATTTGACTCAATTGATCATGAAATATTATGGGATATAATTGAAGAATATAATTTTAGTAATAAAATTTAGAATGTTTGCATGCCAGCTTACAGATTTAATAAAATAAATGTTTTGGTAAATGGACGCATAAGTAAAGAAATCAACATAGGTAATGAGGTAAGACAACGATGTCCTATGAATAACATTTTATTTGCTTTAGTTATGAATGCGGTGGTTAGTGAAGTTAATACTAAAATGAATAATGTGACATATATTATGCACAAAGATGTTGAAATTTCAGCATTAATGACATAAACAGATTATATAATCATAATAACCAAAAATAGTATAGGGATGAGAGAAGCAATATTTTGTGATTGTTGATTGTTTTAATGGAATAGGGTTGATGTTAAATGACAAAAGCAAAACAATGAGAGAGACAGAAATAATAGCAGATATTCAATTTACAACAAAAGATTTTAATGTGTTGGGTATAAACTTTGGTGAAGAAGCAGATAATACACAATTGTAAAAAGAGAATTGAAAGACATTTGCTTCTTTTAGAAAAAATATAGATTGGTATACAAGAAAAAAGTGAATTTGATAAATTCTGTATTGATGAGTAAAACTGCTTATCTATCAAGTATATTTCTGATTCCAAAAATGCATGAGAAATATTGATTAGAGCTAATTTTCTAATGTATTTGGGGTTCCAGATTAAATCTATGTAAAAGGGGAGTATTATAAATGAATAGAAAGAAAGGAGGATTAGGTGGGTTAAATCCTGTGATTTATGCAGTGTCTTTGAATTTGTATAAAGTACTGAAATGAATAAATAATAAAAAGGAGAAATCAGTTTCAAAAGTATTTAAATTATAGTATAAAGTATGTTGGAAAATAATAAAAAGTAATAAAAGAATAAAAAAGTTTTTAATAGGGAGTTAGAGAATTAACAAATGATAAAAATGTAGAAAATAAAGACTGATGAAATAGAGGATAATCGAAATAAATGGTATAAAAACATAATGAAATTACACTATTATATTAATCTATGGGAGACTCTATCACAGGAAAAGGTTAAAGCAATGAAAGAAAGAAATTAATACTGTAGTAAAAAAGTGGAATCTCAAGATTTCTTATGGAGATTAGAAATAAAAAATATCAGTAATGGTTGATATGCCATATAAAAAAGAAAAATTAACTAATTTGTTTATATTGTAGTGAAGAAGTAACCACTAAGCACATTTACTTGGAATGAAAGAGAATTAAAAATTTGTGAGACAAATTATGTGATGAGAATTTTTTTTTTAATATTTCAAACATAAAAATGATATAAATATGGAGATGATTGAATAGAATATTGTAAGAAAAAAATTAAAGAATTAAAAATAAGAATAGATAAAGAATTTTATGTAGTATAGGTAATATGGAATGAAAGAATGAATGAAATAATGTTTAATGCAAAATGGTTATTTCGACAATATTGGAAAAGATTAGATGGGTGTTATGGAAAAAAAAGTGGGGGACTGATTTAAATAAGAATGTATAAATAAAAAGAAAAATAAAGAATCCTTATGTATGACTGGGAATGTGTATCTAATTGCTTAACTTTGTAAATATGTACAAATAAATATGTAAACATTGCAAATAAGTTGTCATTTATAAGCTGTCATATAAATAAGGTATAAATAAAGGATTCCTACTCTTTTTGATAGGTGCCATGAGTTCTTTGACATCCACTTGCACTACTAGCATTTCAAGCACATGGGATATCAGTTTAACATCTCATCTGCAAAGTGCTGGATGCACAATTACAGGATAACTGAAAACCACTTTTTTGTATTCATCTTGCTGATGTTATAACTTATGATAATATATGTTAACTAATGTACTTCTGTATGTGTGTGTGTGTGTGTGTGTGTGTGTGTGTGTGTGTGTATATATATATATATATATATATATATATATATATATATATATATATATATATATATAGGTTCCCTACATTAGACCGAAAGCTCGGAAGATCGACAATGACATCACCAACGCCAGAAGACCAACGGAGCAGATAACCGACAACTCAGAATCCTGATAGTGAAAACACCGTAATGGGAAATGTGTGAGCGCGACTCGGTAAGTGTGCGATAGTGAGGGATTTAGGGTTAGGATGCGCGTAAGGTGTGTGTGCGATAGTGAGGGATTTAGGGTTAGGGTGCATGTAAGGTAAGTGTGTGATAGTGAGGGACTTAGGGTTAGGGTGCAGGTAAGGTAAGTGTGCGATAGTGAGGGACTTGAGGGTTAGGGGCGGATTAAGTGAGTTAGGGCTAGGGTGTGGGTAAGGTAAGTGTGCGATAGTGATGGACCTTAGGGTTAGGGTTTGGGTTAAGGTTAGTGCATAGATAGTTGTGTGTAAGGTGTAGTGTAGGTTTTTAGGTTGTTGGTGTGCCTGTGTTGTGTGTGTGTTGTGTGGAACAGCAAACCTTTTGTTTTGTTAACTGTCGGGATTGTGGTTTGTCGGGCATGTGAACCTTCGTGTTTTTGCGGTTTCGTTCTTGTGGTGTCTGTGTTGTGTACTGTCGGTTTACTGAAGTAGACCCATATATATATATATATATATATATATATATATATATATATGTATATATATATAAAATATAATTTATTTGCCAGGCAAAATCGCCTACTATATTCTTTCATAGGATTCAGAATTTCAAGACAATTACGTCTCATGACAGGTTACACCTTGCCAGTACCAACCCTTACTCCATATCCTTTTCTTTAGGAGGGCTAGGCCAGTGAAGCCCCAAGTGAATTGTGAGTACCCATTCAATCATCTAGGTCAATTTCAGTGGATGATAGTGTAGCACACTACTTAATCTACAGGAGGAGTCTGGTCCAGAGGTAGGGGAGGAACATTGTGATGAATTTGTTTCTCCATCACATTTTATTTATCCTCTGGTGTCAGACCAATGGAGACAAATGAGATCCACCACAACTGTGTGTCTAATGGCAAAGAAAGTAAAGCATGGCTCTTCTCTCAAGAGTTTATAAAATACCGTATAAAGGGATAGTGCTTCCAGAGTCTCACTGGCGTCTTTAAGCCAGTGATCTTCTTAGTTATTAATCTGAAAGAGATGAGGTGTTAGATTTACACCAAGATCTAGTTTTCCTAGATCTAGGAGGCTTTGGTAAAGGTTTCTTTATAGCCTCATTAAAAGATACTTGAATGTGATTTTGTTTAAATTCTTTAGATTGTGATGGAATTCTACATTGCTTATAGTCCTGTTCTCCAGATTAGTTAAATGTTTGCACCTCTCACAGACAGAATTATTTGCACTGAGTAAGAGCTCATTATGTGTGAGCATAAGGCAATTACTGCTTGAGGATACCAAGTGCTTAGTGGCTTGCAACAGAAGAGAAACAAGCAGGCTGATATTCTATTCTTATCCAGTGATTTTGGAAATTTAGTTAAGAAATACACAGAATAAACTACAATTAGAAATATGTGCTAGTTTATTGAGAGATATAACTTAGTGGGCGATCTATGGATCACTAACTAGCAGAGAATAACCACTTGTAGCTAAATTAAATTATTTAAGGAGGAGAATACACTTTATTAATAACAAGTAAGAAGTAAAAAATATTAGATGTATGGAGGAGTCCTGTATGCTTATTGGCTAAGATGGCAAATGTTGACATATGAGCAGTAAAGAGCAACTATGGGTTGCTTGGCGAATTAGACAGTAATCAATATGTGCACTATGACTCATCGTGCAGGTTTGGGCAGCTGTGGGCACTTGTTAGTTCCAATAGTAACTCTGAATAAACAAAGTCTGGGAGAAGGAGGAGAGAAGAGCACTGACACAGCTCGAGATACCTGCGTCCATACAGTGCATGATGTAATGGCAGTGGGGTGCTAACAGTGACATCAAGCTAAACCTTGTTAAAACTCTTTATTTATAAAAATAAAAATACCTAGAAAAAAGCTAAACAGAGCATACCAACTAATAGCAAAACACTAGAATTTTACCTCAATAGCAAGCACAAGTCTAGACCTTTCTCTTCTGTCACCTGAAAAACACGCCAATATAAATTCAAGGTAAGGCCACTAAAATCAGCTAGCAACAGTGTAGACAGAATTAACGTACTCAGTATTAAGCAAAATCAAGCATATGTCATTTAGCCCAGGTGATTGTTGGTTTCAGTAGCAGAGTCTCCATTTTGAACTGCACACAGTCTTAGAACCTTAGTGTAACAATGGGAAAATGGAAAGAATTAGCTCAGAAGAATACACCATCCAATAGTAATATACTATAATTTTGCCTCAGTAGTATGCACAATCCTAAAAGCTATTTGTTTTTTTTCTCTTTTGTCACAACCCCCCCCCCCCAAAAAAAAAAACAGAAATTTCAGTTGAAAGAAATGTCAGTAAATTTGGCAAAAAAGAGTAAAGGATGTATTAATATATTCAATATTAAGAAAATCGATCAATAGTTAATTAGTCCAGATAGTCTTAGCTTCAGTAATAGTGTCAGATCTGGTTTAAACTGGTCACTATCTGGAGCCTTATTTATAACAATGGGAAATAGCAAGAAAAATATCATTCAAACATACCAACCAATAGCAACATACTAAAAGTTTGCCTTAATAGTACAAGCAAGCCTAAAAGTGGCCTGCTTTTTTTCTTCTGTCACCAGAAAAAAAAGTACTTTAAATTCAAAGCAAGGTCTCTAAAATTAGTTAGAAACAGTGCAGGTTGTATTATAGTCAACATTAAGCAAAAGCCACTTAGCCCCAGCGGTCTTGGCTTCAGTAGCAGAGTCAGATCTGGTTTAAACTGGTTACAATCTAGAGCCTTATTTATAAAAATGGAATATAGAAATAAAAAGCAAGTTACAGCACGCCAAGCAACAGGAACATACTAGACTTTTACATGAAAAACAAGTACACGCCTACAACTGGACTGATAATCTCTTCTGCCACTAGAAATAAAAAAAAACAGTTATTTAAACTCAGGATAAAGTCACTAAAATTATCTAGAGACAGTGTAGATAATACTATATTCAGTATTAAGCAAAACCAAGCAAAGATCCCTTAGTCCAGGTAATGTTGGCTTCAGTGCCAGAGACAGATCTGATTTTCAAAAAAGAATCCTATTACACAGGTTGGAAAAATAACTCATGGCTTTTAGGGCTTCCAGCACCAAAGGCAAGTATGATACCTGTTAAGGCATTGATGCTGAGAGGTGATGCTAGGAAACTGTGAAGTGTGCAACTACCCTTGGCACAGAGGGGATGAGATCAGTATATCCCATTCAGTTTTCAGTACAAATGCCGGTATTGCATTTGCAGTCATAAATGAAGCACTGTAGCACTCCATGTCTGACATAAACTGTATCAACTGCTACAGATGAAGCATGCAGTTTTCTATAATTTAAAACAGCAAAAAAGTTAAAGTTGAAGGGGATGCGGGTACAAACTACACCTCTGCTGACACCTATTACTCATTGTTGACACGGTTTATGTAGTTCTATGATCAGACAGTGGGAGCTTTCTAACTAATTCAGTGGAAATCACATATTTCTTAATCTACTGTGTGCAATCCTTTTATCTTAATAATGCACTTCATCCTTGCTACACTGTATTTTCTATATCCCCTACACATAACGCCACCTCAGTTTTCCCACTATGTAGCTGAAGTACTGCCTACAGCTGCATGTTCACAATGCATTTTTGCATGAGATCACCATCCACACTTTATAACTATATCAAACTGCACCTGCATTTCTTTCATTCTTAGAATCCCTTTCTCCATCATATTGATCCGCTTAACTCCAGCCTTTGCCATTCTACCCAATGCTATACTTCTATTTCAGTACTTTTCCATTATCGGGGCAACACTTCAGAATGATTGCTTGGGATGTTACCAGGCACTCGCAGTGATCTCACAACTGCTGCTGAAGTGGCCGACAAACACACTTACTGTCTTTCCTGTCAATGAGAATTATTACATGTGAGCCATAATGCCAAAGTACCCTGATGTATATCCTGGACAGAAAACTACCATTACAAAAAGATGTGAAGAAACGTATGCAGGGTATAATGGAAGTGATGCAAAGTTGTGTGTCTTATTGTGCAGGGGCCGATGTACAATCACTTTAAGCCTCTGAGTACTCTGTCATTAGAATAACAAACATTTACAAGTACACACAGCAGGGTAGTTTAACTGTGTCGGTACAATAACAAACACTTACAGTACACACATCAGGTTTACGGAATCAAATCCGAAAGTAGTGTGATTACAAAACATTATTCATTCTGACAAATGAAATCTGTGGGAAACGAGCAATCCTAATTGAAGTTGGGAACAATCTCCGTAACCACTACTAGGTTAGTAAAGGTCAATGCTGCAACATAGCTGTCACCTTGAAACATATTGTGAAAAAGCTATTTTCTGTAATTAACTGAGTCTCGGAAGTTTGAACCTAACTTGTTTGTGCAGCTAACATCACATAGGGATTATAAGCAGTGTCGCATTAAACAGAAAGCGATCATTACAAGTGTTACCCCGATAAGTGTTGCCCTGATAATAGAAAGGTACCTCTATTTCCTTACTTAAAATCTATGTTTACTCAGTTTTACCACATACCTTGCTTTTCAGCTATCACTAATTCTAAACCTGCCAACAATAGCAAGTAAAAAATTCTGCACACACCTATAGGCACTTTATAAGGCCATTTTTAAATCCATACTTAAGTTACCACCACCTGACTGATCCTATCTAATGGATGTATATGATTACCATAAACACAGACATATAAATGTCTCTTGTAATCAACTAGTATCTCATTAGCTGTGAATATAATATGAAGGTTTATGTGTTGCTTTCTGTGGTTTTGTATTATTCTGCTAATGCAATGCAAGATTTCTACTCATGTATGCAGTTGGGTCTGTGTTATTTGCAGTTTCATGGTGGCAGTCTTGCACTGCTATTTTATGTGGATCATGATTTTGAACTGCTGTAGATATGACTCTAATTTTGCTTTGTTATTTTGCTGGTCTATTCATGTATATATTACTAAAGATTGATGACTGCATGACAGTTACCTAACCTAAATTATTTCCCATTTCTGAAATGAGCTGCCCTTACCTAATAAAGTCTACTTAATGAGGGACAGCGTTAGTCTCCCACCAGTATTGGGTGATGTGGCTAATCTTATTGATGGTCTCCTTTGGCCATTAGCTCAGCAAGAACCTATGAACCTATGATTGTAATACAATACATCACACAATCCCATGCATCATCCTTTACACAGAACGCAATGAATATGACATACAAATAGTCACAAATATAAACCATAGACTTAAATTTCTAATCACAGAATAAATTACATCCATGATAAGTCTTTCCATGGTTTTACATATCCCAAGCAGTATATCCCCAAAACAGTTAAAACATTGAAGCCAGCCTCACACTATTCATTCATAATAAGATAGAACAATTAAAATACTGCAGTAGAACATTCACTTTGTTCAGTTTCACACTACAGAAGTACCTACAGAACAAATAACAACCAAACATATCTCATCTGCCAAAATACCTAGAATTCTTCTTTTTACGTAAGGGTCTGTGCCCCCACACCTCCTGATGTGGGCACTCTGCCCTCACACTCCTAGAACTTATATGTACTAACTCCATGATCACACAACTATGAAGCAAGACAAATAACACTGAATTCCCTGACAGAAGCATCAATCAGCTGGCGTTTCTGGCATGCAGGCCTCTATTGACTTTACAGTTACCACATGCACTGTCACATGTAATGCTCTTTAAGCTTACTGGAGGGCACCTTTGCTTAATTCTGATTTTTAAATTGTGAGGTTATTATACTCATAAATGAAATAGTACATGGGAGATATGATTATGTTCTCTTCACATGTGTGTGTACCACTGTTAAAGCATTGTTTTATGTTTGGTGGTGTCTTGGGGAACAGAATGAGATTTGGAGCAGAAAATATGCCTCTGTAGGAAAAACATCCAGCAAACCTTTATTATAACTTTTTTGTAGTGCTACTCACCTGATCAGGAGCCTCTCTGGCCAGCAATGATTCTTGCTATCAACCTCCTTTAACCATAAGTACCCTCATAACCCCCCCTAGGTATCCTGCTTTTGTAGAGAAATTAGCCTTGTTGGCAACCGCTTAGTGGATGTTACACTAAAGGATAAAGGCAAGTAGCTGTCTTCTTTTACAACTAGTATTTTTTACTTGCCCTAGTTTATTCCTTGTTCCAGAAATACTATCCTGAGATTTTAAGGCAAATATATATATTCCTAATTTTCCTTTAGTAAGTGCATAAAACAAATATTTTGTAACTGAAATGCTTGAATATTGCATGAAATAGAGTAAACAGATCAAATTCAATAAGAATGATCTTTTATTTTAGCAAAAAAAGTGAAATACACTCTTTTTGCAGTGGTTGTGGGTTTGGTTTGTCCTGCAAAATTTCGCTTTTTTTAAATATGTCCAACTTTGAGCATTTGAAAAGGAGGAAACCCTGTTCCACTATGTTTGACTCCTGTGCACAGACACATGGTTCTTCACACCCAGATTGCCTTTATAGACAGTAGTGTGGAACTAATAGGTCTTGGTTGTTTTTTGCACCTGGAGCTAATCCCTGGCCTTCAGTAGGGGACACTATGGCAGCAGGCTGCGCACTAGATTCACCATCAGAGCTCCAGTCCCAGTTAAACTAGGCACTTTCCTGTAAAAAGGGAGGCGTGACCTCCAGTTACTTAGTCCAACTTCATTTGTCTGACCTCCAGCACAAAGTGCATCAGTCGAACTCATACTTTCAAATTTGCAGACTGGAACCTTGGCACTAAATTAGTTGGTCATACTTCTGTCCAACACGTCTTTGATGAACTGTCTCATGAAATCCAAACAAGCAAGCCAAAGCAAGACATGTTTACCTCTCAAATGTACTTGATGTACTATCACATGAAATCCAAAAAATGCTTTGGTTTTGGTCTGGATTCCTGTCTACTGGATGTGATGTCCGTAGTCACTGTATAGTAAGAATGTGGTTAACCCAGTAACCAAAGATTATGATGCACAAAAATTGCAGCATGAGCAAATGCTGTTTACAAAGTGCATACCTCTCAACCTCTTAGCACAAAAAATCTGGGCAAAGCCTGACAGAATGGGGTGCAAAGGGCCAAAAATAGGGACAGATTTTAAATATTGCTCTTATAGACCTAGAAAGCTGCTAGAATAACAGGATTTGTCTTAGCATGTATTTTCCTGAAGGATATGAAGTCTGAAACACAAATGTACATCATTTAGTGACTTCATTCCTCAAAACATCCCAGTCATTTGCCAGAAAATTACAAATTTTATGAGGGACATGTAATCAGCCACCACTGGACCAGTAATCAAGGAGCCTCAATCCTCACCTCTAGCACCAGTGGGGGACATACATTGTGAGGATGACAGGTACACACACACACACACAGTATTTCCAGATGCAGCTTTCTGCATCAAGTACAATTTCCCTTAAGAGCAAACAGAGACCACAGTCAGTCCGGGGCTTGTTTCTCCCTCTTTCTCCAGATCCCCAGTAAGACTCCCCACTGGCACAGCTATAGAGTTGAGATCTCAGCTGAGTGGCCAAGCCAAGACTTCTAGCACCTTCTCTGTCCAACCAGTGCTTTGTGTCCCTGCCCAAGTAGCTGACACACACACTCTCTGAAGTTTGATTTATACACACACACACACACACACACACACACACACACACACACACACACACACCTGGGAAAGGCTGGCACAGGTTTACTAGCTATGCCCCCTTTTGCCCAGACTATAATGTAGTTATCACTGCCACCAGCCAGCAGCTACTTTAAAGCTCTTAACAAAGGGTGTCCAATCTTATTCTGTAATGTTACTATCAATATAAATGATAGTTTGACCAAGAGCAAGGCTATTACGAGTGGCCCACAGTGTCACCAAATAAATATGCAAGTACTCTCAGAACATAAACATCTGTAAACAGATCAGCCACAATGAAAGGTTTAAATATATTTAATAATAAATAATAAAAGAATAAGACAATAAAAAATATATATTTACAGTGGCATCAGAGTTCAGAATCACAGGAAATATTTAAAATAAAACTGCAGGACAGTCTCAAACAAATGAAGAAAAACATCTAAACTATGCCTCACAATTTTCCTAACGAAAGCTAAAAGAATTATTATACCCTAGTTAGCCTACTTGCAGAGCAAGGCAGATGTGTGGTGAATAGGTCTTCTTGTTAGGTCCAAGACAGAGTACAAAATGCTCTCTCTCTCTCTCTTTCTCTCTCTCTCTCTTCCTCCGAGACTTCTTAAATTAATATCTAAAATATTACTGCTGGGTTAGCTTGCAGAATGACATCATTTCTTGTCATCTGACTTCTAGTCCCCAGGCCCAAAAAAAAACATTGATGGCAGCTAGTAGCATTTAGCATCTACCTGTAAAAATACATAGACAAGGGCTTCTCCTCAGATCTTTGGCAGAGGCTGGAAGTCATAAAATATTAAAACACTATTAAGACAATACAGAAATCTCTTCAGCACCGACGTTGTGTCTCCTTGCTGCCATGAAGTAATTTCATTTCAGTTATTTTTGTGAAATTTACTAGACTGAAGTTAACTTACTGTGTTCTAGTTTCTACTGTTAAAACATATTCATTTAAATAGTTACAACAGTGCATGTACATTTCTGTTCTCTTCCAGCAGGGCACACTGTGGATACATCTTTTAGCTCAGTGCTTTACAAAATATCTTTTCAACACACATCTATACAAATCTAGTTTGATATATACATGGCATACAGCTCTAATACATTTATAACACAAGCATTTTACACAAATCATTTTGATATTCACCAATGACATATAATTATTTCCTAATTTTCAGATAGCTGTGCTGGCAGTATCGCCATTCGTGACAGAACAGATCAAAAATATGAGGCAAAAAATCTGGGCATTCTGTGAAAATCTGTATAGTTGAGTGTTATGACAAAGTACACATTTTACTGATGTGTTCTGATACATTATTGCGCTATATATAACTGTGCAAAGATTACCATGCTTTTCAACTGTTCTAATTCTTAGGTGCAGTCTTTCACATGGCTCAAAAGTTTGCCGCATCATTCCTAAAACTGGAAATGCTTTGAAGAAAAGGAAAATTATTATAGCCTGTAAATACTGATAAGCTTTAGACTTCTTTTACTTTATTTAAAAAGTGCCTCTACTTTGCATTTTATTGCTAAATATTTTACCCTTGTCCCCAATTCTGGAGGTAAAAGGTCAAGAGCTATACCAAAGGACAACTTTAATTGTCTTATATTTGGCTCATTCAGATAATGTCTGCTTGATACAAAGATCAAGAAACAGGATAGGTAGGGCCATATGGAATATAGGATGTGAGACTGTCATAAAATTATAAATAAAGGCATTTTATTCATTAAGTTTCATTGTACTGGGACATGTAGCAGCAACTATCAAAATATCAAATGGTGATCGATTCAGACATTGAGGTGCTAGCAAGTTTAATCCTTTACCCAAGAATTTGATTCCCTCTTTCGCTCTCTTTCTGTATATATACTGTGTGATTTTAAAAAAAATCATTTAGCCACAACACGGGTGCATTTAAGGTGGAGGTGGGATTACATCAAGGATCAGCTCTGAGCCCTTTCTTATTTGCAATGGTGATGGACAGGTTGACAGACGAGATCAGACAGGAGTCCCTGAGGACTATGATGTTTGCAGATGACATTGTGATCTGTAGTGAGAGTAGGGAACAGGTGGAGGAGACCCTGGAGAGGTGGAGATATGCTCTAGAGAGAAGAGGAATGAAGGTCAGCAGGACTAAGACAGAATATATGTGTGTGAATGAGAGGGAGGATAGAGGAATGGTGAGGATTTAGGGAGTAGAGGTGGGGAAGGTGGATGAGTTTAAGCACTTGCGATCAACAGTTCAGAATAATGGTGAGTGTGGAAGAGAGGTGAAGAAGAGAGCACAGGCAGGATGGAGTGGATGGAGAAGAGTGTCAGGAGTGATCTGTGACACACGAGTACCAGTAAGAGTGAAAGGGAAGGTCTACAAGAGGGTAGTGAGACCAGCTATGTTATATGGGTTGGAGACAGTGGCATTGAGAAAAAGGCAGGAGTCAGAGCTTGACGTGGCAGAGTTGAAGATGTTAAGATTTGCACTGGATGTGACGAGGATGGACAGGATTAGGAAAAAGTATATTAGAGGGTCAGCCCAGGTTGGAAGGTTTGGAGACAAAGCCAGATAGGCAAGATTATGTTGGTTTGGACATGTGCTGAGGAGGGATGCAGAGTATATTGGGAAAAAGATGCTAAGGATGAAACTACCAGGTAACAGGAAAAGAGGGAGGCCTAAGATAAGGTTTATGGATGTGGTGAAAGAGGACATGCAGGTGGTTGGTGTGACAGAGCAAGATGCAGAGGACAGGAAGAAATGGAAACAGTTGATCTGCTGTGGCGACCCCTAAAGGGAGCAGCCGAAAGAAGAACAAGAAGAAGAAGAAATGTTCCAGGGTTACACACATTTTAGGGTTTAAATGACCCTAAACTCTGTTGCCTACATCAAGTACTCAGCCATTCACTGTGTGACATGTTTCATGTAAAGTTTTGGTAAATCTGGCAAATGACCCTAATCTTAACAGTTTTGATATCTGTCAATTATGGTAAAGCTCATCACCATCATCATCATACCGATAGTATACAATTACTCTAAATTTTCATAACATAGCTTAGAGCTGGGAGTTCCCATAAACTCTCACCTGGCGTGAGTGCATCCCCTAGTATACCTTTTTACTTGTCTTGTCAAATTAGTAGAGATATCAATATTAATCCTCACTATTTACTCTACCTCCTATGGTCATCTCTCACAAAAGAAGGCTTTAAGAGAAGCCTATGAAGCTTAGTGGTCAGCTTGCAGTAAGGGGGATATGGCCCTCAGCCCTCACACCCCAGAACTGGGAGGGGGAGCAAGCTGCAGCCTTTGTCAAAGGTATAGAGGGTGCCTAGTCTGTATCCCTCTAAATCTACCTAGGTAACAGCTTGGTAACGTACTTCAAAAGGCAAGGAGGGAGTCTATTAACTCCACTGTATCCTAACCAGCGTTTCTTCTTTTAATTCTAAGTCCTACCGTCATTTTCTGTCCTTGTCTGGCCTTCCCCAGTGCTTTGCTGAACACCGGAGCCCTCCCTACTCTGAAGATCCTACCGACATATCTACAGGGTCATTTTCCAATCACCATTACATGATGGTGGTGAGGTGACCAGGACATCTACTCTGTTCTCAAACTCCCTTTGTCCCAGAATGGATGTTGCAAGTTCAAATGCAGGTGAGCTTTTGTATTTATATTGCCTTGTTACATAACCAGTATGGAAACTTTTTTCATGAAATGGGAGGTTTTTCTTTAACAGTAAAGAAAAAAAAATATATCTTCAACATGGGGCATGCACATGACTGTTATGGGGAAGCAGCCTTTAGTCTGATCCCACTTCCTGGAGAGCTTGTTTTTGCTTACCATGCTTATTGACACAAGTTTCAGTGTTTATGGACACTGAGGGATCTAATTATTTACATTTCACCTGTTAAATCATTACTATTGATCATATCTATTAATATTTGAACTCTGTCTAGTGCAGGTAAAGAGATGCTAACTTTTCATCTAATATTATCATAATGTTCATGTTTTTCTAAATACCCTAACAACAGATTAACACAAACAAAACTGGTTAACCTTGTATAAAAAGCTCTCAGCTGGACAAACAAAATGCTGCTGACATTATGTGTGTAAATTGAATGACTGCTGAAATATTGTAAGTTGTTTACAAAGTACTACAAACTTAATTACTGTATTCACTGTGTTGCCATCTTGGTTAAAGGGAGAGTGTCAAGACTCCCTGTAGCTCTCATTGTTTTGATTTAGCTGGTAGGTCAGGTGATCCTATTGTTTACATTCAGACAGCTTTTAGTGTGATGGCTCAGGTTTCAGTACCTTGGAGGAAGGGTAATTTAACACTTCAGGAAATGCTAACAGTTTCCTCTCTGTGCTCTTTTATTTACAGTCCCATGCTGATTGTAAAACCATATCACTACACTTTGAAATGTAGGGAAGAAGTGCTTATATGAGCTACTGCTTTTTTTTTGTTTGTTTGTTTTTATTTTTTTGTTTGCATCTTTCACGTTGGAGGCAGACACAAATGTGTTTTTTTTTTTAAATATTTTCTGCAGCACAGTTGTTTGGGTGTACATCTAATGGAAAAAGATGTAATGGATTTTACTGCTCATTGTGCTTTTACATAATGTCCTACTGCTGTTTGTTATATGAGAAAAAGGCACCACAATTATGTCCCTAGATGAGCAGTACAGGATGCATTACTGTTGGTGGAGGAGGACTAATCAGAATGTGACAGAAAAAAGGTGCACTGTTACAGTAGAAGCACTCAATAGCTAAGTAAGCTTTCAATAGTAGACGTGGAAAAGACAGACTACTGTTCCACATTGCTAAAGAATTATCCCTGGTCCTAACATTCAAACAGTGCTTCAGGAAGGTCATCTGTAAAACCGTTCAGCATGGGTACCACCCAGAAAGAATTTTAGTGAGCTTATTCAAAAATACTGTAAAATCTGAACTCTCCTAAAGCTGTTTTAATATAAATAGGCACAGTATTTTTTTATTTTCTGCTTGTGTATGCAGCTTACCACATTGCATTACAAACCTTATGCAACCTAAAAGCTCACTGTGCCATCACTACAAAAGTTTCAGAAAGTGGATGAAATGCATTCCTCCTGTCTAACAAACACCATACCCAAAGGAATCAGGGTTTGCAGTAGACTTATAAAAGGCTGTTTTATAATCCTGACTCACATGTCATTGAAAAACAACATACCAAACATAAATGAAGGGTACCTGCAAGCTGTTGAAAAGTGATATAAAAAAAATAAATGTGAAATAATAACCTGACAAATAAAAACAAAGAAAGAACAGTAATGCACCTTGCCAGTTCTGCTGCACCCCATGTCGGGACTGTTCCACCCACAGTCTTACTACTTGAATAAGCTCATTCTGAACTCACACAACTTTGTACCAAGTGAATTACAGAGCTTATAGTAATAAGTGCTTGTCCCAAAAAGTATGCAGCCTTGGAAGGGGAATCTTAAAATAGTGTGGGGGAAGGGTAGTCTTTTACCTCTATGTTAATGTTCTATAGTACAAGTTATTTGTACTGCTCAAGTGCCAACTCCTTGACATACTTTGCCCTTATGAATAACTTCCACCTTACTCAAATGATACTACAAAGGTTGTCTTACATGTTGTGGGTGGCTGCACCCCACAAATCCCTCTAGCTAATATGAATATCCTCCAGGGTTGCACCATTTGTGGGGAAGGGAACCAAGTTATGAGATTCTACTACTATGCTGCCTGTGCCCTTTGTTGCTAAACATAACCACTGCTGTTATTGTTTCTGTTTTATGGTTGTGTTAGTTTTCATGTACTGATTCCCATGTATGAATGAGAGATTTGTTTCAGAGATGCAAAGGAATTATTCGTGTAGGACAGTGTGGATAAAATGACAACATTCTTTGGTCAGATGACTGCAAGAGATAGTTGGCATATGCTACATGGACTTTGGTCAAGTAGCTAACTGTATCATATAAGCATATTGGGAGCTGAGAATGTCTCAAATGATGATATTCTGACAGCCCTATCAGGCCTAAAAAGAATAATTTAAGTGGTACAGTTTGAAATATTTTCTGCTTAAAAACCTCAGCTTTGGCCAGCTAAGATCTAGCTGTATTCAACTGGACGTATAAGAGAATTTAAGTACCTTTATCTGCACTTTTTTTCAAATACTACAGTATTTAAATTGATTTAACTGTGTTGCAGGAATATTAACTGAACTGGAAGTTTTGACTCTGCTCTTCAGTCAGTGCTTGCTTGAATTTTATTATTTGTTAGTAATTGCAGGTGTGGGGGTAGCCACATTCTTTGATTTCCTGTCCTTGCCTATTTAAGTGGTACAGTTTGAAATATTTTCTGCTTAAAAACCTCAGCTTTTGCCGGCTAAGATCTAGCTGTATTCAACTGGACGTATAAGAGAATTTAAGTACCTTTATCTGCATTTTTTCAAATAATATAGTATTTAAATTGATTTAACTGTGTTGCAGGAATATTAACTGAAGTGGAAGTTTTGACTCTGCTCTTCAGTCAGTGCTTGCTTGAATTTTATTATTTGTTAGCAATTGCAGATGTGGGGGTAGCCACATTCTTTGATTTCCTGTCCTTGCCTATTTAAGTGGTACAGTTTGAAATATTTTCTGCTTAAAAACCTCAGCTTTTGCCGGCTAAGACCTAGCTGTAGTCAACTGGACGTATAAGAGAATTTAAGTACCTTTATCTGTATTTTTTTCAAATAATACAGTATTTAAATTGATTTAACTGTGTTGCAGGAATATTAACTGAATTGGAAGTTTTGACTCTGCTCTTCAGTTAGTCCCACCTGTTTTTGTTTTGGTGTTAATCTTAGTGGCCTTGAAACTGCCCGCCCCTCTTGTAAATTTGTGTTTGGATACTCCTTCTGGGCCCATCTCATTTGCTCACTCAACTGAGTGCAGTGAGATCATATTCTGATTTCAGGCACTCCTATTGTGTACAAAGAGAGCATCTGGGAAACAGAAAAAAAAATAAATTAAGCTTGTTTCCTACCTTTCCTGTTAAGTGGTATAGACTGTTTGTAGGCTTCTGAGCCCCCAAGCCCTTTTGTGTTGGAGGGAAGCCTTCTAGCTTAGTTTTTTTTCTTATAACTAGCGAGTTTTCTAGTTTCAGCACTCAAATCTGTTTCTTTGAACTCGGCACTTGTTCAGAAATCATTGTAAGCACTACATAAGCTGCATATTACTACAGCACTCAACTTTCCTCACTTGTCTAGTGGAAAACAGTTTTTAGTACTTAATAAATAAGCACTTATCCAGGCATGTCTAAGGGTCAGCTCCCAGTGATTTCTCCTGTCTACCTGATGAATCTGGGCATCTTGGGGCAATGCAGCAATTGCCTCATGTACACAGACAACGCTCTCCTCCTATCACCCAACACTACAACCTGTGAGAGATGCACTTATATAGCCAAACTGGAAGCAAAGCTCTCTTCACCCAAGACTGGACTAGACAGTCAAGAGGGGAAGGTAAACACTTGCACCACACCACACTCATCACATAGTCCCTCAAAATCTACACCACCAAAACACACACATAGAAACACAAAACACACACCTACATTCGCGGAGGCTCTCAATAAAAACCTGCCCAAGCATCAGGGACATCCAAAGCATAAACACAAGCAAACTCCACCCCCCAACACAACCCAAATGACACATAGCCCACAAACTCAGTGTGCCACTCAACCACAGCCCATAAGGCATAACAACGTACCCAACACTCTAGTCATAGGTGACTCTATAGTCAGGCACACTGATGTTCCACTCACTAGACTAAACAAGGAGAATGTTACTGTCAGCTGCCTGTCAAGTGCCAAGATCTGCCACATAATGCATGCACTCCGGTCACTCCACAATAAGTAGAAATATGACACTGTCATTGTCCATGTTGGTGTGAATGACATGAGATGTACCTCCCTGGACTACATGAAAAGAGACATGGAGGAGCTCTCCGATCTTGTATCCCAGGCAGGTATGACCCTAACCCTGAGTAGCATCCTGCCATCACCCAGAATGATGCCAAAGTATAAGGACAAAATGATTGACTTCAACAATTGGCTAAGCTTCTGGTGTCATTCTAAGGGGATCCAGTATTTGTCTGCCTGGGACGACATGATTGACAGTCCACGATGCTTTGCCAGAGATGGCCTGCACCTGTCGCCCTTAGGATTCTGGATACTGGCTAAGGCTCTTGCCACCCCTATAGTGCCTTTTTTAGGCAAGGTTCAAATGGCAAATTCACCACCATAACAGGTATAAGCAAGCAAAATCTGAGGGTAATGCTAGTCAATACTAGAAGTCTAAACCTCAAAATGCACTCACTCGAGGCACTCCTTAAAATGGAGAACATTGGCATCTGTGCAGTGACAGAGACCTGGTTCAAAGCTCCAGAGAGCACCCCTGCATTACCAGGCTTCAATTCATACCACACCTTTTGGCCAACTAACCCAGAAAGAACCACTAAAGGTGGAGGCGTGTCCATATTCATTAAGGATATCCACACCTCCAGGCTAGTTGCACAGCATAATGCATCCGAGATTATCCAAGTGCAACTAACTCTGGGCAAGATTGAAATCCAAATTGTAGCTTGCTACAGACCCCCCACCATGCCCCAGGATTCACACTCCTCATTTCTTGATACACTGGAAAGTATTAGGGTACAACCCAACACCCTAATAATGGGCAATTTCAACTACCCCACCATTAACTGGGAAAACTACTCATGTACCAACTCTTTTGCTCAACGTTTTCTAGAATTCATAAATGCCAATGCCTTGGATCATCTTATTCACACCCCCACCAAGGGCAGCAATATCCTAGACCTGGTCATTACCAACATGGGAAACTGGTGTTCCACACCAGAGGTCAATATCTCGTTGGTCAGATCCGACCACAAGATAATCAGCCTAGACATCCACATCCCACCCCCAGCCCCAATTAGGGAAACCATCGTAAAAAAACTTCTCAAAAGCCAACTTCACACTTCTTAAGACAGAAGTGGCAAACTTCATGACACCCATGCAGATGGACAATAGAGGTATGACTGCCGAATCCTACACAAATGCACTTTATAAGCACTTACACAAGTGCATGGATCATGCTATCCCTAATAGAACCAAGATGCTATCCTCCAAAAAAAGGAAGCCAATCTGGTGGTCCTCTGCCATAAACAAACTCTACAACAGAAGAAAGAAACTGTTGCAAAAAAGAGTAAAATCCCATGACTGGAGGAACTCCCTGGTCAACCTCAGTAAGAAGCTGAGATCCCTCATAAAATCCTCCAAAGCTAGTTACAAAAACAAAATTGCCACTGACTCTAAAGACAAACACAAAGCATTCTATAGCTATGTCAAGAATCTAAATGGGAACACTCAGATCTGCTCTGAGTTACAGCATAATGGCACTAAATATACAGAACCAACTGATATTGCCAACATCCTAGCAGATAGGTTCAGTGCTAACGTTACCCCCTCTCACCCCCTAGAGGGCCCATCTCTATACCGGAAGAATGCAAAGTTCCTATAATCACGACTGCACAGGTAAAAAACACACTATCCAAAGCCAAGAACACAGCATCCATGGGACCTGACAATATCCCAGGCTGCGTTCTACACGAACTATAGAATGAACTGGCACCCTACCTAAAAGTACCATGTTCAATCATAGCCTCACCTCAGGCTTAGTACCCACTGAATGGCGCACCGCAACAGTTATCCCACTCCACAAAGGGGGAGCCATGACGGACCCGGGAACTACCTCCCCATTAGCCTGACGAGCCTGGTCTGCAAGGCCATGGAATGTATCATCGTGGAACTCATAAACAAAGACATTGGTAATCTCCAAACTCTGGACCCTACTCAGTTTGGATTTGTAAAAGGCAGATCATGTCTCCTAAACCTGATTGACTTCTTTGAAGCAGTCACCAAAGCCATAGATGAAGGTAAAATGGTTCACACAGCTTATGTAGATCTCACCAAGGCTCTCGACACCATCCCCCACTCTGGAATTATAGATAAGCTCACTAAACTAGGTATAAATCCCTATGTCACAAGATGGGTTGCCAACTGGCTCATGGACAGAACCCACACTGTGAAAGTAGCGGATTCCAAATCCGACATCAGACCAGTGACAAGTGGAGTACCACAGGGTTCAGTCCTGGGTCCTCTCTTGTTTGGTATCTACTTCTCTGAAGTGCAGGCCAACACAGAAGGTCTTTGGCTAACAAAGTTTGCAGATGACTGCAAACTAGGAGCCATAATCAAAACTCCTAACGATGTGGACAAACTACAAAAGGGCCTCACTGAGACAGATACCTGGTGTCAAAGCCATGACCTGAAGCTCAATGCCAAAAAATGTATTGTCATCCCCTTTGGTAAAAACTCTGTACCCATGAACTACCACATAGCTGGTAGTCTACTTAATGCCGAAAATGTGATAAGAGACCTTGGGACACAGGTGGACAGTAGTCTCTCCTTTGATAATCACATCGCCACAGTGGTCAGGAAAGCCTTCTATGTGGCTCATCTCATCACAAAAGGATTCTCATCCAGAAAAAAAGAGGTCATTGTTCCCCTCTACTCATCACTCATTAGACCCATTATAGAGTACAACGCCCCTTTTGGTATGTACCTCACAAGACATCTACAACAACTGGAAAGACCACAGAAATACCTCACAAAGAGGATTACTGGCCTCAAACAGATGCCATATGCAGACCGTCTCAAAAAACTACAGCTTTACTCCATCGCATATCGCCTACTCAGGGGCAATCTCTGCCTAACATACAAAGCTATGTCAAACCCAGAGCTGTTGGACATGCTCCACTTAAAGAAATCCCAATCCCTCCGAGCTACATGCTCTAGGGACCTTAACCTTGTCACCACAATAAACAGAACATGCTGGAGGGATAGATTTCTGTCCCAGAGATTTCCCATACTCTGGAACAGACTACCTATCTATGTCAAACAGAGCTCCTCATTAGCACTCTTCAAAAAAAATCTTGATGATTGGATGGGAAATGGGAAATTCACCCCGGGGATCACTTCTGTGGCTCTGCTCGACAGGGGCACAGGAAAATAATTTTCTTGGGTGGCGAAAGCCAGGGTACCTTTTTTGGCTAGGCTTGTATGGGCCCTAGGGCCAATAGCCTAGTACCTACCTATGAACCTGTGAACTTCAATCCAAAGAGAATAAAAATGGGGGTTAGCACTGGACTTACAACTGGCTTATTATGGGAGTTCAGTCTCATGTTAACAAAGGTTCACAAGTATATAGGCTAACAACCACCAAGGCCTTAATAAGCCTAGTCATACAACCCAAGCCTAGTCATGCAACACAACCCAATTGTGTCCCTGTGTATCATGGATATTTATTAGGAGACGTATGTTAGTTGGGAAGGTTTTAGAGATTATGTGAAGGATATGTTAGTTTGGGTGTTACTGACTGTCTCTGTATATCAGAGATATGGGACCAGACCCTATTTACTATCAACTAGCAGTGATATATAATCAAGTACTGGTCCATTTCTATGTTAGCATCTATGACTATATACAGAAATTCTGCTGTATTTCTTCAGATGATCCTAAGATCTTCAAGTAGAATGCAGCACAGACAGAGCAAGCATGAAGCCGAATGGTGAAATATGGAAATATGTGATATAAAATCATAGTCACAGTCAAAGAAAACTGATACAACACACCCAGTGCACAAAGTATACGTGCTGGTGGTAATTATCTGGGCTTCCTGTTGCCTGAATCTGACCATTATTCAACTGACCATTAATCCACTTGTTTCTACATCAGTAATTTTTGTTCCTTCATGCTCCCTTGGAATGACACAATGGCTGTGATGTTGTATCTGAGTATAATAACACTATTGCTGCCTTACTATATTTTTGTATAACTGAGTTGGATCTTAGTTGCCCAGTTGCTAACCATAGCTAATCTAATGAAAACTTTAATAATGCGAATTAGCATCTGTCTCTCCATCTCATGTATGTATTTGTAAACCTACTTGTATATTTGTTTTATCTGTGGAGCTTTTCTCCCCGGGCCTCCGCTGAAAAAGGACATGTATCCAGTCGGACTATCCCAGTCAACAAATGTAAAATAAATAATAAATAAATAAATTATGGGGCAGATACAATGATACTGGAAAATACTTAATGTTTTACTCAAACGTAAGCTAACCTGGGACTAACATATTTCAACTAAGCAATAAAGCTATAAGGTTTCCTATGCAGTGAAAGTATAACTAGAATATGGCTGCTTATGTAATGAAACTGTAAGTGTAGTAAAACAATACAAAACAACATACTTTGACGATAGATAATGAATAAATGGCCATGCATATTGGTTCAATTCCAAAGCTGCCACTATGGTCAAGTTCATGCACAGCCAGCATTTTTAAAACCAACCTCTCATACTTGCTACCCCATTTCAGTCCAATACCCCTTTCACAGGTGACACTGCTTCTGCATGTGGTATTTCATTGATTAGGCTGCTACACACACCCATCACTGTTTAGGAGTGATATCATTTGTGTTATTCCTGGTGACAGTACCCTGCACTATAAAACAGCATGTTTATTTTCTTTATGGTAGTACTGTAGTCATAGCTTTGCAACAGTGCAACAGTTAGAAAGGTTATACTCTTGGGGTCTGTGGATGCATGTTTTTTTATGCTGGCTGTGCACTTCTAGTAAGGCAGAACAATCCACTGTATATTCATAGTAATGAGAGGGAAGAAATACAGAGCACCCTGTGTGGCTTGAATAAATATCTGTACAGAAAGACAACTTCTTAGTTTCTTTTGGTAATGCCTGCTCTGTGTACCCTATCATTTTACCAGCCTTTATCACATAATGGACACCCACTTCAGTGGTGGACTCACAAACAGGGAAAACATGGTATACACTTGTACTTGTCAAAAATATTCTTTTAGTCATTCACATTGCTTCAGGTGGTCTAACTTCTATGGCAGAGCCACAGACTCTGTAAATACTGTGATTTCATACATGCTACATCACAATGGTCTGTCTGACTGGTGTTTCTAGCTTCTCTATTGTTTATTAGAATTAATTTACTGGGAAAGTCCAACTATGCCAAAATGTAGTGACTATCAACCTTTCTGTGGGAGGCAGCATAAGAGATGCCATTGCTCCTCAAGGAACCAGGGGCTTTACTATGGTGGTGGACACCAACTTCTATACATAAGGAATGGTCTAACAGCAATGCTTTCTCCCCTATGGCAGCATTACTTGCAAAACCAGCCTGGCCTTCATTGGCATATCTTGTTTGTATCAAGAATGCTCAGTATGAGCAGAACTGGCAGATAGGAAACTCCATCTGTTTCTGCATATGCACCTCAAAGATATTTAGAGTACCTTGTTTTCTTACAGACAGTGCATGTAGTAGTAGAAATGTAGTGTTGTCTGGACTACCCCAGACAACAAACAACGTACTGCCATCCCCTATAAAGGTAATTTTCATACATCTCCCCTTTCTGGCTTTTTCCTCCTCTACTTGTTTAATTCATTACCCTGAATCTTTGCTTAACAAACCTTCAGCTTTCTCACTCCTCCCAACCTCACCACACCTAGCTATACTTTCCCTTCTCACCTGTTTCATCCAGAAATCCTTCTCCTACTGCCTCCCCTTCCAGATTTATATATCTCAGTGTAAAATAGTGTGTGTTTACTAGTCTTTCAATGTGAAGCTGTGTGAATTTATATTTTCATAGTTTTGTTGAACATACATATCAATGACAGCTCCCAACTGTTCAGATTTTCGCAGAATGTCCAGATTTTTATCTCATATTTTAGATCTGTTCCTAGGTTCATAGGTTCATAGGTTGGTACTAGGCTATCAGCCCTGGGGCCTATACAAGCATAGCCATAACAGTCCCCCGGCTATTTCTACCCAGGACATTTACTTTCCCAGTCCCCTGTCTAGTAGGGCGACTGACGTGACCCCCAGGGGTGAATTTCCTATTTCTCATCCAGTCGTCAAGGTTCCTTTTGAAGAGGACCAAAGAGGCGCTCTGTTTGACATGGATGGGCAGTCTATTCCAGAGTATGGGGAGTCTCTGGGACCGGAACCTATCCCTCCAGCATGTTTTATTCATTGTGATGACCAGGTTTAGATCCCTGGAGTGCATGGCTCTGAGGGACTGAGATTTCTTTAAGTGTAGCATGTCCAACAGCTCTGGGTTTGACATGGCCTTGTATGTTAAGCAGAGATTACTTCTAAGTAGATGATATGCAACAGAGTATAGCTGGAGTTTTTTTAGATTGTCAGCATAAAGCATCTGCTTTTGGCCTGTGATTCTTTTAGTGAGGTACTTCTGCGGCCTTTCCAACTTCTGCCGGTGTCTTGTGAGGTACATACTGAATGGGGCATTGTACTCTATAATGGGTCTAATGAGGAATGAGTACAGTGGGACAAAAAAATCATTTTTTTCTGGATGAAAAGCCCTTAGTGATGAGATGTACCACATCGAAGGATTTCCTGACTGTTGTGGTGATGTGGTTATCGAAGGTGAGACCACTGTCCACCTGTGTCCCTTATCACACTTTTGGTGTTTAGTGTACTGCCACTTGTGTGGTAATTCATGGGCACATGGTTTTTCCCAAATTGGATAACTATACATTTCTTAGCACTGAGCTTGAGCCCATGGTATCTGTCTCTGTAAGGCCCTTTTGTAGAATATCCACATCACTTGGGGATTTAGTAATGGCTCCCAGTTTGCAGTCATCTGCGAACTTTGTTAGCCAGAGTCCCTTGATATTGGCCTGTACTTCGGAGAAGTAGATGCCAAACAAGAGCGGTCCTAGGACTGAACCCTGTGGTACTCCACTTGTCACTTATTTGGAGCTGGATTTGGAGTTGGCAACTTTTACAGTGTGGGTTCTGTCAGTAAGCCAGTTTGCGACGCATTGCATGATGTAGGGATTAATGCCCAGCTTAGTAAGTTTATCTATGATTCCAGAGTGGAGGATGGTGTTGAAGGCCTTGGTGAGGTCCAGGTAGGCTGTTTGGACTGTCTTACCCTCGTCCATGGCTCTGGAGACTGATTTGAGAAGTCAATCAGGTTGAGGAGACAAGATCGGCCCTTCACGAAACCAAACTGAGTGGGGTCCAGTGTTTGAAGTTTGCCAATGTCTTTGTTTATAAGTTCCTGATAAAACATTTGGTTTTCTGGCAAATCAGTGAGGGCTAAATTAATAAAATAATGATAGCCATTTCAGTTTCAGCCTTCATATCCTTCAGAAAATGCATGGCAACACAAAACCTTTTATTCTAGCAACTTTCTAAGATTGTACAAGCAATATTTAAAATTTGTCCTAGTTTTGGCCTTTGTTCCCCATTAATTTTGGCTTTGCCTAGATTTCTTGTACTACAAGGTTGAGAGGTATGATCAATGTAACATAGTATGTGTAACTAGAGTTCACAGTGTGGTACAATAGTCATTATGCAGTATAGCAAAGGCTACTATATGTCATAGTTCATAGACTGGTTCATAGATTAGTACTAAGCTAACTGCCCTTGCGAGCCATTTTAAGCTTAGCCAATTATCCCTTGTGAAACTCAAACCTTGCACCTTGTGTTTGTAAGGCAAACACCTTAACCATTAGGCCACCTCCCAACTCTGATACAGTAAAAAGCTTAGCAATCTAGTGCCAATCTTGTACTGCTTAATTATGCAATTGTTTTTGAACCACTGATTGTATTATTGTTTTCATTTTCTCAATGTAAATTACGGTGTGACCAACATCTTATATTAACTTATATCTGTTTCTGTCTGGTTGTAAACCCATGGATCAGTGCTTTACCCTGTCAACAAATACACCAATCATTCAATGCATCAATCTCAGCAGCAACCTACAGTATAGATAACATCTGACTCCAGACATACAGAATCAGACACCTTTGTAGACTACTCTCTAGCCTTTGAACACTACATAGTAACAGTACTTAGGAAATCCTTCTGTATAGCCCACTTAAACATTTAATATGTATTTCATATAGGACAAAAAGTTCTCATTTCACTACACTTTGCCCTGATCCAACCAAAAACATAAAAAAGCCTCTATTAGTATATAGCTATCCAAATAAATCATACAGCTAGAAAAGCCCAGAGATTTCTAACTATAAAAAGAAGAAAAAAGGTGCTAAACTAAAGTCTCTCAGCTATCAAGACAAAACCTTATACTATTTTGTACTAAGGGCCCAAGATTCAATTCAATGGATTTTCGGTTTATTTAAGTGGACCCGTATATATAGCTAGAGTCTTCACTGTGTAATACCTTAAACATTCTATGCCCATGGAATGTATGTAAATAACCCCTCAAGGCCATTCAAGTCTGTTTCTGTGCCCTGCCCCCCAACCCTCCTTTAGCATATTTTATTTATTAAAACAAACAAAAACATTCCTTTGAGACTGTAGCAAACAAATTGTTACAATTGCAGCAAACAATTGCTATAGTTTATACCTGCCTCTGCACAATGCCTCAGTGTTCATGTTTTAGTTAAAAAAAAACTTCTTTTTAAACTGTATCAAGTAGTTGCTACAGTTTATACCCTGCCAGCATGAAGCACTACATTACTCAGGTTTTAGTTAAAAAAACAGCATTTCTTTTTAATTTTGAACTGTAAAAAAAACTGCAGCAATGTAGCATGCACTTGTTACAGTTTAGACCACACATAAAGTGCTATAGTGCTATGGTTGAAACACAAATGCAATAATGGCTTTTAAAAGCTAGTATTAATTTAAAGAACAATAAGGATCAGCTGATCACACCCCCAGCACTTTGCACCTGGGGCTGTTGTCCCTTCCCCCCGCTTGGCTATGCTAGTGCTTCACAATACTAATGCTATCACATCTAGTATTTTTATCTATTCATGTTTGAAAAAAAGTCCCATTCTTGATCACAGATCACTCCCCACTGATCATATAATAGTTTTTATCCTATATTGCCTCAGTTCTTTTCCTTTTTTCTTCCTTCACACATCTTGCGTCTAACAAACACATCACAGACGTATTTCTTTTTAAACCATTCAGTTAAAACTGCACATCTAGTATCATTTTCAATACTGTTCAATTTAGTGCTAAAATTAAAGTCATCCCTTTCCTTTTGTTGAATCTTTCTTAGTTCCAGTTTTCATTTTTCTTTTCTTTCTCTGCACCCTACCCCAATGGCTTTATTGTCATTTTTTTTTCTTGTTCATCTGTCTAAAATTCTCCCTGATTTACTTCTTCACTTCCTAATGCTGCAATCTGTTTTTATCTCGCATTGTAATACTTTCTGTTTGTAAAACACTTCCTGTCTTGTTCCCATCATTTTTTTTCCATAGTAAGTACATTTTCTTTGTCAGTTATATGTTCATAGGTTCATACTAGGCTATCTGCCCTAGGGCATTTATAAGCCTAGCCAGAATGTGTTTGGCTTTCGCCACCCATTTCAAATTTATTTTGCTATGCCCTTTTTCGAGGTTAGTATACTGTGCCTCTGTCTAACAGTGACACAGAAGTGACACCCGGGGTAAACCTACGATCTCCCATCCACTCATCAAGATTCCTCTTGAATAGAGTCAATGAGGGACTCTGCCTAACCTGGACTGGGATTTTATTCCAGAGTGAAGGGAGCTTCTGGGTTATGAATCTGTCCCTCCAGCATGTCCTATTTATTTCAGTGCTGAGGTTCAAGTCTCTCGAGCGCATAGCTCGATGGGATTTGGATTTTCTGAGGTGCAGCATGTCCATTAATTCCGGGTTGGACATGGCTTTATACGTCAGGCACAGATCACCTGAACAGGCGATATGCCACTGAGTAGAGCTGGAGTTTCTTTAACTGGGCAGCATATGGCATCTGTTTGAGACCCTTTGATCCACTTGGTGAGGTACTTTTGGGGTCTTTCCAGTTGCTGCAGGTGTCTGGTAAGGTACATCCCAAAAGGGGCATTGTACTCAATTATGGGCCTGATGAGGGATGAGTAAAGAGGCACGATGACCTCCCCTGATCTAGATGTGAATCCCTTCATGATTAGGTGGGCTATATAAAATGTTTTTCTAACCACTTTGGCCACGTGGTTGTCAAATGAGAGATTGCTATCAACTTGGGTCCCCAGGTCCCTAATTACTTCTTCTGTACTTAATGGATTACCACCTATGTGGTAATTTGTGGGCACTTTGTTTTTGCCAAAGGGGATAACTATACACTTTTTGGCATTTAGCTTGAGGCCATGGTTCTGGCACCAGTTGTCTGTTTCTATGAGGCCCTTTTGGAGGATGCTTGTGTTGGCTGGAGAGTCGATTATGGTGCCCAGTTTGCAGTCATCTGCGAACTTGGTCAGCCACAGTCCTTCCGTGCTGGCCTGTACCTCCGAGAAATATATACCGAACAAGAGCGGTCCCAGGACTGAGCCTTGTGGGACGCCACTTGTAACTGGTTTGGAGTCTGATATGGCTCCAGCAATTCTAACCATGTGGGTTCTGTCCTTGAGCCAGTATGCAATCCATCTAGTGACATAGGGGTTTATATTTAAGCTGGTGAGCTTATCTATAATGCCCGAGTGGGGTATTGTATCGAAGGCTTTTGCGAGGTCCAGGTAGGCTGTGTGGACCACCTTCCCCTTGTCAATGGCCTTGGTGACTGTTTCAAAGAAATCAACCAGGTTTAAGAGGCAGGATCTGCCCTTAACAAAGCTGAACTGGGTAGGATCCAGTGTCTGTAGGTCCCCAATATCTTTATTTATGAGGTCCATGATGATCCTTTCCATAGCTTTGCAGACCAAGCTAGTCAGGCTTATAGTTTGTAGTTTATAGTATAGTTTCCAGGATCCGTTGAGGCACCACCTTTATGGAGAGGGACCACTGTTGCTGTACGCCACTCTATGGGCACATATCCTGTAGTAAGGCTGAGATTGAACAGTAGTTTTATGTTTGGGTTTAGCTCTTCTTGGAGTTCATGTAGGACGCAGCCCGGGACACCGTCTGGTCCCATTGATGCTGTGTTTTTTGCTTTGGAGAGGGCGGCTCTTACCTGAGCATCTGAGATGTCAGGGGGGCAGCACTCTGCTGGGATAGATATTTGCCCTTTTGGTGGGGGGGAGAGAAGTTTGCGCTGAACCTGTCATCTAGGATGTTGGTATGTCCCCATAATACTTTCTTCACCAACATTTTCAGTTATATCATACTCAGATTGTCTTCAGAAATATTCTGTTCTTCTTCTTCTAATATTTCTTTTTCTAGTAAAGGCCAGTCAAACCAAGCATTTTACAGTATGTCTCCTTTTCCAGCATTGCATGCACCTCCTTTTATTAGTCTTGCACCAAGTGATTCTCACTCCCCCCAAAAAATATATGCTTTACATTGACCCCAATACCTACTGTTCCCGGTTTCTCATTTACAATTATAATATTTGAAATATGTTGTAATTTTCTTTCATGACACCCAGGATCACCAACCTCCCACCTTCCTTATATTTCATTGTACTTTTGTCACCTGGCAACACCTTCTCTGTTACTTATCCCAGCACACCATTTGCTATAGTACTCCAGCTTACTTCCTCATCAGCATGCGTCTCAACTCAGTCCATCATCTCCAGCAACTCAGTAGTTTTCAGACATCCTTCCTCTAATCCTGTAAAAAATATATCCTCTCTTACAGACTCTTTTTATGAAATTTCAGTATTCTGCAACACTGTATTCTCAGCCTGCCTTTTCCTTTCCTCCACCATCTTGAAATTCTCCAAGTATTAGGCAGCCATCTATTGCCACCTAGTGCTCAGAAAGAGTATGGAAGTTGCCCAGTGCTCTGGCCAGATTTCCCTTAGTAGAATAAATACCACTTCGGGTCTCCCCTGAAAAGGGGTGAATAGCCAAGTGGGACTAACCAGGTCAACAAAAGACAAAAAAAATAAAACATGACTTTTGCCTCAACTATAATACAACCACTGCCTTATCCTTCCTTAACACTGTTTATCAAGAAAGGAATGAAAATGAAACTTATCATTGCAATCTTCCTTAATTTTATCAACACATTTGATACTGCGTCTCATCCCAAATTACTTCACACTATTTCCACTTTAGGTTTCTCCCCAAAACTAAACTGGCTTACCAGCAATGATACAAACTGCAACTATGCAGTCAAATAGCATTCTGACTTCTGTATGTACTTGCCAGCATCAACTGGGGTGCCACAGGGATCTGTCCTTGGTTCTCTTTATGTTTTTTTTTTAATTGAACTTTATTAACTTTTCACAATGTCAAACCTGACATGACATCAAAACAAGAATTAACTATGCACACTGTATATATGATTCAGCATTTTACAATCAATTTTGAATTTTACATTATACAGCAATGCCAATAATAGTTCATACTCTAGCAATGCCTGGAACTAGGAAACAATATCATACCCGATTCAACTGTAACTTAACTCTTGAAATACCACAAACCATTTCTGAACCAAAGCTGTCTCTTTTCTTCTATACATACGACCAGACGTCTATATGTATATGCCAAACCATATAGTTCCTTATGTTAGTGTGAGTGGCTTGGACCTCTTTAACTTAACTTACTCATAAACCTTTTTCTTCCTCATCTAATGCGACTTTTATTCAATATGCTGATGATGTTACACTTATTTGCTCTGCATGCTGCATATCTTCACTACAAACTAATATTCAAGAGTATTTACCTCCATTAAGACTTGGTTTTCTCACCCTCAAATGTTCTTAAATCCTATAAAAAATTACAATGATTTCATCCCAAAACATTCAGCTGAAGTTTGTCTTGCAAATCCATCTTTTAGGTGTCACCAAGGATTATCAATATAAATTTGATATTCATAATCAAAATGTGGTAAAAAACTCACCATAAATTTGGCATTTTCTTTACAGTCTTTAACTTTCTTACTGCATATTCTTATAAAAGCAGTCCTTCAGGCAGCTGTTTGGACACGGCATGTTTATGTCATCTGTGATGTCCATTAGTTAACTAAGGGGCAGGCAAAGGCATAGCAGACACCCCTGATGTACTGACCTGATCACTGGACCTGAAATATATGCCACATCACACATTTCAACATATACAATGCCATATATGTCATACACTGGTCTAACCATTTGCTGATATAGCTGTTTCTGCCCACATGTGACAGTGTTAATTGAATACCACAGTGTGACTTTTTGCCAAATGCCTTTACCTGTTCAAGCTCCACAAGAGGATACTGTTGTCATCATGCATGCCCTTGATGACCTCTTTGAGGACATCTATCAGATGTAATGAACCTAACGTAGCAGTAACAACTCAAACAGGTCTGCTGCATACTCCTGGAATAGTACTAGTATACATGTAGAAGAGGTCCCTGATGACATGCTGGTGTACCTCACAGTCAAGAAGAGTCAGGATGTATCTATACATGCATGCATCAGGTGCTGTCCCCCCAACGCAGGTGAATGCATGTTGATGTACACTGTTGTACGGGAACATAGGCTGTGTGGAGGGTGTGTTGAACTGCAAATTCCACCATATCAGGAAGGTGTATGTGCTTAGTCATGACACAGGTTATCTGTGATGCTGTCACAGCACATTGATTTCATGTGATAGGCCTGGAATACGGTAAGAGTGTGCATACCACCTATTGTGATCTGCCCTAGGGTTTTGACACAATCACACATGCAGGTATCATTGAAAAAATCTCCAAGCTGGGGATTAAAGCTCATGTCAGTTGATGGGTAAACAGTTGTCTCACTGACAGAATACATCATGTGACAGTTGGTGAATCAACCTGTACCAGTAGAGCTGTCACCATTGACAAACCCCAGGGATCTGTGCTTGGCCCTTCACTGTTTGAACTATTTCTCGACAGTTCAGGCTAAAGTAGATGGCCATTGGCTTACCAAGTCTGTTGATTCTTGCATGTTTTGTGCAATCATTGAGTCCACCAATGGTGATAACATAGTACAGGAGAAGCTAACACACACAAATTGTGACAAAGGTACACAATCTACAAATAAATGCAAAAATGAGTGCTTGTAATTCTGTCCATCTGAAAAGTGGAGTGCCATGCTAATCACAGCACTGACAACAGTCCTGCTATAGAAAACCAGTGATAGCTGAACTTCGACCACAAAGTGTTCAAACTGCTACTGAAAGCCTATGTTGTGCACATCATAAGTCATGCTATCATACTGACATCTTAGAATTGTATGACAGCACTGTAGTCAAACCGCATTATAGCAGTAATAGAGTATAATGCTTTTTTTTACATGTACCTTACCAGACATGTAGCAGCTGGACAGACCACTGGCCTTTCTCAGCAAGATCGAAGTACACAAGGATGAACCAGCACGTAGAGGATTGCTTCGAGATACTTTTATTAAAGTCAGATGTAAACCAAAGTTAATGGCTAATAAGCCAATACAAAATAGCAGACCGGTTTCGGCTTTAAGCAGCCTTTTTCAATGCTCAAAAAAATAAAATTTTTGTCTGAAACATCTTCACCATTTCCTGGTCTTATATATTGGAGCCCTTAAAGAGACATACACCACACACCACCACAATAGCCAACCCAAGAGAAAATCAAAAAATGTAAAATGTACATATATAGAAATTAAAAAGAAATAAATAGAAATAATTGCTGATAACATCCCATGCCCTGATATCAAACCTGTGTATCAAAATATACATGATAAAAAATGTACATAATGAAAAATGTACATGATAAACATTATACATAAGTAAATATATACACAATTTAACCTATGTATACCTGAGTGAGTATCAATATCATAATTCAAAAAATCTCATAAATCAAAAAACAGAATCAACTATGTATAGTTGTCTATAGTATTATTCTGTTTCATTTAGCCCTGGCCTGAACAGTCCCCCTAATTTGATGATCCACATGTTCTCCATATGATTTAATTTAGTATGCCATCCTGCTTTGAAGTTTCTGTGCAATACTATCTTATCAATAATAACACATTTAAATGCAGCAGATGGGTGATTGATGGTATGTTTAAACAGTGCATTGGATAAACGTTTGTTCCTGATATCACTCATGTGCTCACTTATTCTAAATCTGACAGGCCTGGATGTTTGGCCTATATAAAAAGCTGAACAAGTGCACGTTGCTAAATAAATCACCCAATCTGAACTGCAATTGCCGAAAACCCTAATGTTAAAAACCCTAGAAGTGTTCTTACTTGAGAATTCAGTTGTTTTAGAGACATGTTGGCAAGCAGTACAATGGCCACATGGGAAACAACCAACTAAAATATCACCAAAATAAAGTGGTTTGTAGTGGAATAGTAGGAATGTACCTTTTGTAATGAGTGAGGTAAGAATTTATGTTGCGTCCTCTACGATATGAGAAAGAACATTGTTCAGGTAGGATAGTATTGAAAAAGTCATGTGACTTCAAAATGTCCCAGTGTTGATTGATAATGTCTATGAACCTATCAGTGTTGGTACCATAAGTAGTTACTAACCTCAAAGGTTGACCAGAAGATGCCCTCTCTTTTGATCTATATCCCAATAGGCCTGTTTGTGTCAAACATTTGGTTTCATCCATAGTAAGAGAAAGATTGTGTTTGTTATATCCACAAATGATGAATCTTTCTGACAAGTCAAGGCTGCAAGTGGAATATTCTTGTTCCGAAGAACAAATACGTCTGATACGCATGAACTGAGATTTTGGGATATTTCGGATGATGTGGCGTGGATGGGAACTTTTGGCATGTAATAATGTATTGTATTCCGGAAATTTCTGATGGACAGAAGTGGCCAAGGTGTTGTCTGAAAGCCTGGTGATACCCACATCTAGAAAGACAATCTTATCATGCTCAATGTTAGCAGTGAATTTGATGCCAAAAGAATTGTTATTCAAGTAAGACACAAATTCGGCCAACTGGTCCCTGTCTCCACGCCACACCATCCAACAGTCATCTAAATACCTACACCAGATATCTAGATCTTGAATGTATATATTCTGTTGAACATCATATATAAATGCTTGTTCATAATATCCCATAAAAAGATCTGCGTATATCGGTGCAAATGATGCCCCCATAGCAGTGCCCTTGATTTGCCAGTATGCTTGTCCTTTGAAATAGAAAATATTTTTGCGTAAAACAATTTCAGTCAGTTTAACCAGAAAATTATTAAAACCTGTAGAATACAGATCAGATTTATATAACCAATATGAAACTGCAAGATTATTTACATACATCCCCAGGGACCAGTTGGCCGAATTTGTGTCTTACTTGAATAACAATTCTTTTGGCATCAAATTCACTGCTAACATTGAGCATGATAAGATTGTCTTTCTAGATGTGGGTATCACCAAGCTTTCAGACAACACCTTGGCCACTTCTGTCCATCGGAAATTTCCGGAATACAATACATTATTACATGCCAAAAGTTCCCATCCACGCCACATCATCCGAAATATCCCAAAATCTCAGTTCATGCGTATCAGACGTATTTGTTCTTCGGAACAAGAATATTCCACTTGCAGCCTTGACTTGTCAGAAAGATTCATCATTCATGGATATAACAAACACAATCTTTCTCTTACTATGGATGAAACCAAATGTTTGACACAAACAGGCCTATTGGGATATAGATCAAAAGAGAGGGCATCTTCTGGTCAACCTTTGAGGTTAGTAACTACTTATGGTACCAACACTGATAGGTTCATAGACATTATCAATCAACACTGGGACATTTTGAAGTCACATGACTTTTTCAATACTATCCTACCTGAACAATGTTCGTTCTCATATCGTAGAGGACGCAACATAAATTCTTACCTCACTCATTACAAAAGGTACATTCCTACTATTCCACTACAAACCACTTTATTTGGTGATATTTTAGTTGGTTGTTTCCCATGTGGCCATTGTACTGCTTGCCAACATGTCTCTAAAACAACTGAATTCTCAAGTAAGAACACTTCTAGGGTTTTTAACATTAGGGTTTTCGGCAATTGCAGTTCAGATTGGGTGATTTATTTAGCAATGTGCGCTTGTTCAGCTTTTTATATAGGCCAAACATCCAGGCCTGTCAGATTTAGAATAAGTGAGCACATGAGTGCTATCAGGAACAAACGTTTATCCAATGCACTGTTTAAACATACCATTAATCACCCATCTGCTGCATTTAAATTTGTTATTATTGATAAGATAGTATTGCACAGGAACTTTAAAGCAGGATGGCATACTAAATTAAATCATATGGAGAACATGTGGATCATCAAATTAGGGGGACTGTTCAGGCCAGGGCTAAATGAAACAGAATAATACTATAGACAACTATACATAGTTGATTCTGTTTTTTGATTTATGAGATTTTTTGAATTATGATATTGATACTCACTCAGGTATACATAGGTTAAATTGTGTATATATTTACTTATGTATAATGTTTATCATGTACATTTTTCATTACGTACATTTTTTATCATGTATATTTTGATACACAGGTTTGATATCAGGGCATGGGATGTTATCAGCAATTATTTCTATTTATTTCTTTTTAATTTCTATATATGTACATTTTTTGATTTTCTCTTGGGTTGGCTATTGTGGTGGTGTGTGGTGTATGTCTCTTTAAGGGCTCCAATATATAAGACCAGGAAATGGTGAAGATGTTTCAGACAAAAACTTTATTTTTTTGAGCATTGAAAAAGGCTGCTTAAAGCCGAAACCGGTCTGCTATTTTGTATTGGCTTATTAGCCATTAACTTTGGTTTACATCTGACTTTAATAAAAGTATCTCGAAGCAATCCTCTACGTGCTGGTTCATCCTTGTGTACTTCGATGATGGTTTCTGTGACCGTGCACATTGTCTTTCGCGCGTGAACTCTTGGTTCTTTCTCAGCAAGATGACACAGGGCTCACATATCATGCCATAATGTATGTGGATAGATTAAAAAACATTTAACTGTAAACTTTATTGTATAATATGATGTGACCTCTGACTGGCCCCCAGACCAGTCTCTGACCCTACCCTGGTAGGAGTACTGCATATCCAAAAATGTAATATAGCTGATCACATCAGCAGTGTCTGTTGAGGACAAGATAGCAGTGTCACACATGCTGGTGTAAAATGTTCTCTGTAATGTCAGGCAACAGCTCTGACACACATACACACACAGGCACACACACAGACACACACACACACAGACACACACACACACACACACACACACACACACACACACACACACACACACACACACACACACACAGTCACCAGTATTCTGTCATATGGGATTCCCTGCCATGGAAGCACGATGGCTGGCCAGTCTACCAAAGACTCCTGTTTATTTAAAGGTATGCCGAACATCACCCAAATGCTTCCTGTGTAGGGTAGGGCATAAAGGTGATGTTCAGGCCTACCAAAAACAGAATTGATTGCCCCAGTAGGAACAGTAGTCCAAGGAACCCAGGAGGTAATATGTACATCCAGGAAGGCAAAGGACTGGGGGATAGTGGGAGGAAGCAAATACTGCAGCAGTGAAGGCAAGGATATCTACCATTATGGTAAGATTTTACACAACTTTATGCCCTTACATTCACTACTGCAGTATTCTAACATATGGGATAGTGCCAAAGCTCAAGAGGAAACTTGGGAAGGGGAAGAAGCCGAAGAGTCCCCTAAAAAGCCCTAAAGAATGGCACTAGCAAAACCAGCCCTAGCTCTATAGATTACATCCAACTTGTAGTGCTTGGTAAAAGTATGCACACAAGTCCAGATAGCTGCTTCAAGAATAAAATTAGTATCTTAGCCCACGACAAAAGCACCAGAAGAAGCCATAGCTCTAGTAGAATCAGCCTTAACTGAAGAAGGAAGGCTCCTGCCATGAAAAATGTAACAAAAGGAAATAGCCTTAGAAATCCAAGAACAAATAGTTTGCTTGGATACATTAAGTCCCAAAGATCTAGGATGAAAAGAAACAAATAACTGTTCAGATTTTTTAATAGCCGTAGTCTTATCCAAATAAACCCTGAGTTGCTTATGCATGTCCAAAATATGCAGTGCCCTCTCACTGTCAGCTTGCAGAGAGAGGAAAAAAGTAGTCAGATTAATAGACTGGTTAAGTGATAGCTCATTAACCACCTTAGGCCTATAAGGAGGGTTAGTGTGCAAGGACACTCTGTCCTCATGAAAGATCAGAAAATGAGGACAAGCTATAAGGGCCTGCAACTCGACACCCATCTGGGCAGAAGTAAGAACTAACAAAAGAACAGTCTTCCAAGAACAATGTTGTAAGTAAGCTGAAGCAGCAAGCCTGAGTCAACGTCTACAAAACCAAATATAAGATCCCAGCAGTGGCGGCTGGTGACTTCAAATCAAAGGGGGGCTGCAGGAGACAGCTGAATGGGTGGGGTCAATGGGAAGGGGTGCAGCCAACTAGAAAGGGGAGGAGCTATGCTCAAAACCACAAAATCTAACTAAATACACTGCCCTGGGTGCCAAACCGTCATTATGAGAGTCCAATCAAGACAAAATGAAGTGTAGAAGAATAAAAATATTTCAGTGCATTGGCTACATGTTAGCTTACTTAATATCTAGATGGAAACAAAAAGGTTGTGAGGCATGAAAAAATAAATTACTTTTTAAATACATTAATGGAATGCCAGTCAAAATCAAGTATAAGAAAAACAAGCAGCACTCAACTCAAACCACTTCTTCCACTGCAGTTCTAATTATAATTTATATTCAGCTTTATTAAAGTACCAAGTAACATGCTGAAAGTAGAAATCTCTGATGCCCCCACTTGTAAAAATGTTTCTGATCCAAAAAAATACCTGCTGCCTGACAACTATCTACTTGTTTCATGGGGAAAACATGATCAAAGTAAAAAATGAAAAGCAAACAAGAAATAAGCTCAAGATACATTGCTTAAAAGGATTACTGTACAGGTTATGGACCACACAATTGGCATTCTGTTTAGTTTACGGGTAAAGCCTGCAGAGATGACTGGAAGTCTTCAAGTGTAATGAGCTTCTTAAAATAATGTAATCCTGTCCTTTATTACAAATACTGTCATATGCATTTCAATACCCAAGGCTTATACATTTTCTAGTTAAGTATTCTCTACATGGCAACAACAGAAAGGCTTTCAATGTTGGCAATTCTTTAACAGTATGCTTATTAAAGCTTACTTGCATCTTACGATCTCAGCCAAGCTTACCTGATGGTCATTAAAGTATTGCTACTTAAACACAGAGCAACAGGCACTTTGAGTAATAAGCATACATCAACAGTACAAAAAATATGACAGAAACCAGACCATTCTGCAAAAATCAAGGACAGATGAAAAGCCACTCTAGTACTTGTGTCTACCTTGGATGGGGCGATACTCTACACATTTACACTGCATAACTACTCCTTGCCTTGCTTCGACACATCCAGAGTCACTATATGGGGGAGTGGGGTGCAACAAGTATGTCACAATTTGAAATGTCTCTGGCTGACTGTGATGGCCCTGACACATTTGTCATACCTCTTAACCTCAGAGCAAGAAATCTGGACAAAGCCAAACATAGAAGTGGGACAAAGGCCCAAAAATAAGGACAATTTTTAAATATTGCTCTTATAAACTTAGAAAGATAATAGAATAGGTCTTGCATTAGTATGAATTTTCTGAATGGTATGAAATCTGAAACTCAAATGTCTGCCATTATTTTCTAACTTCAGTCTTTAATGATCTGTCACTAATTTGCCAAAAAAACCACAATTTTATGAAAAATGGGCCAAACATGTGATGTAAAAATATAAAATAGCCACACAATACAGCTGGGAACCTGTCAAAGAAGGGACACTTTAATATTAGTACTGCTAACTTGAGCAGCTGACAAAATAAAAGAATCTACATGCATTTCTGAAATAAAAGTAATCTATAACTCTGATTATTACAGTTATACTTCTTAATTGTAAACCCTCCATGTTTTCTTCAAAAAGTGCTATTTTCCGGAGGGATTATTAGGGGGAAGAGCCACATTTTGAGCCAAAATCAGGGACAGTTGAGAGGTTTGGCTATGCCTAATTCTATAAAGCAATTTATTTGCATGTACCTCTCAACCTGTTAATGCAATAAATCTGGACAAGGCCAAATATATTGGGGGAACATATAAACAGTACTAAAAATTGCTCTTGTATAAACTGAGACAGTTGATAGAACAACAGGTCTTACTTTAGCATGCATTTTTCTGAAGGTTATGAAGTTTGAAACTCAAGTGTGTCATTATTTAGTGACTTAATTCCTAAATGATTTGCCAGAAAACCACAAATTTTATGAGGAACAAACCAAAAAGAAGAAGCAAAAATCTATTAATTCTTTAAAAATCTGAACAGTTGGGAGGTATAGTTCAGCTGGGGCTGTCTATAATTTTGCCGCCCTTCCCCCTCACAAAATCATGGTCAAATGGAACCTCCCCCTGCAGCCATTCCAATGATCCATTACTTGGCTATTTCACTCCATTTACCATAAACACTAATGTGCATACTGATTTACTTCTATGATGATTTGGACTTCATTTGAAAGTTTTATTTTGCATTTTACAGCACAAACACTAAGGCACCTGCTAAACAAACTTAGCATTAAAACTTCTCTGCCCTTGAAACTCACATTCATTGAAACAGCATTGAAACACACATTCAAAGAAAATACATTTTACCAGTGGCAGATAAAAATTAATTCTAGTCTGTTTTCAAATCCTAGGTCCCTTGCATATGAAACATACATGTGCTCTTTGATGCACCTTCCTATTGTTTTGAACATTTTTCCAGTAAACAATGAAACAAAACGCATGCACCAATAATGACAAAACTGCCCAATTCAGAACATCTTTCCAATAAACAATGAAACAAAATGCATGCACCCATAATGACAAAACTGCCCAGTTCAGAACATTTCCATCATAAAAGTCTACTCAAACTTCTACAGTCCACCATTTTCAGTAAATATGCACAATTCTACAGTCCACCATTATCAGTAAATATGCACAATTCTGCAGTCCACCATTATCAGTAAATATGCACAATCTCTGAAGAAGTATGATAAGCTAGTAATATTGCAATAGGAAATGGATGGTAAACTGATAACAGGCTCATAGCTAGTATCTTAACTTTTTCAGTACGGCAGCATCCACCCCTTGTGGGAGTAGAACCAACAACCTTCTGCATCAAAAGCAAGTACACAACCTATTGTGCTATTAACAATGCAAACTGATTTAGCATAAGCAGCACTAAACTTCTCTTCCCCTGCAGCTTTCAGCTCCTTGTAAAATCTATTCAATACTCAACTGCATCTCAACTTCGCAGCACAAGAAATCTGGAAAAAGCCAAATTTATTGGGGGGGGGGGTCAAAAGCCCAAAAACCAGGGACACATTAAACATTGCTTGTATAATCTTGGAAAGTTGCTAGAATAAAAGGCTGTGTTACCACCATACATTTTACTGCCAAGGTCCCTGTGCAAAAGAGTCAGAACAACATACCACTACGCCAAATCAGCTGCTTTGTGAAAGAGAGGAAGACTGAAACTTAAATGGCTATCATTTAATTAATTCAGTTCTCACCATAGCTGTCAACCTCTTAGCACAAAACACCTGGACAAACCCAGTAATGAGGGAACTCAGCCCTCAAACATATTCAGTGAATTCAGTTCTTGCCATAGCTGTCAACCTTAGCATAAAAAACCTGGACAAACCCAATAATGGGGTAATACAGTCCCAAAAATAAGGACAAATTTCAAATATTCATCTTATAAACTTAATAAAAGGTTGTGTTACTATGTATTTTCTGAAGAATATGAAGTCTGAAATTCAAATGCCTGTCAATTTTACTTCTGACGAAACAAAAACAATTTTCAGCAGAGGCCCAGGGAGAAATTCTGCAGACACATGTCTTTGTAAAATGGCAGGACACCAGAGCAAATCCACACAAACACAGGGATGAGATGCAGACTCCACACAGAAGGCACCCCAGCCAAGAATCAAACCAGAAACCCTATAGCTGTGAGGCAACAATGCTACCTCTGCACCATCAAATATGTAAGGAATTAAACATTCAGAAACCTGAAGTCTGAAATTCAAATGCCTGTCAATTTTATTTAACATTTGTTAATCAGGACAGTCTGACTTGGAACAAAAAAACAATTTTCAGCAGAGGCCCAGGAAGAAATAATGCTGACATGTCTTTGTAATATGGGAGGACACAAAAGCAAACTCACACAAACACAGGGAGAAGATGCAGACCCCACACAGAGGGCACCCCAGCCAAGAATCAAACCCAAGAACCTGCAGCTGTGAGACAGCAATGCTACCACTGCACCACCAAATATCAAGCATTGCCACATTTAGAAACCACAGATATTATGATGAACAGATCAGAACAAATATGAGGCAAAAATCTACAATTTGTTTACAAATGGTGGTGGGGAGGGAATTCAGGTCCTTAACACCTGCATACAAGGTACAGGGTTCAAGCCTGAGGTATTTCCTACCACACCACCATGAGCTTGTTCTAGCCACCAGTATATAGCAACTGGGGCATTTCACACACACACACACACACACACACACACACACACACACACACACACACACACACACACACACACACACACACACACACTTCATGCTCTCTTTGTATGTCTCTCCCTCTTGTCCTGTCCTGTGAAATATGCCAGTCCTTCAAGAACAAGTATCATTTATTTTCTTGTATTAGATCATTTGAGAATTATGTAACAGCTTTAGAAAATGCATGGGGGCACATACACAAATGCTTAAAATAGTGTGGCAAACAGTATATAGATTTACTTGCCCTGATTCCCTGTCATCAGAACAATGCACACCTCTTTATATGCAGATACACAAATGAGTATTCAAAGTAATCAGAATGACATTCAAAATAAATGCAATTAAAATAGTGTGTCAAACAGTATACAGATTTACTTGTCCTGATGCCCCATCATCAGAACAATGCACACCTCTTTATATGCAGATACACAATTGTGTATTCAAAGTAATCAGAATGACATTCAAAATAAATGCAATTAAAATAGTGTGTCAAACAGTATACAGATTTACTTGTCCTGATTCCCCATCATCAGAACAACGCACACCTCTCTATATATAGATGAACTAAAAACAGTGGCAAAAACAGTTTACATAGAAAAGAAAAGAAGTAAATGCAAAATGCGAGTGTGGTAATAAAATAGTGCATAGATAAATTTACTTGTCCTTATTTGAGCACGCCCCTTAGAGCAGCATCTTCCAGAAGTAATGTTTGAATTGAAAGTAGCAATCTACCGAATATGGACTACAACAAACTGGCAGCAAATATTACAGAGCAGCAGTCCCACACACACATGCTCTGAACTGAATACATTTCTTCCAGAAGCAGCCATCTACTGAATAGGGACTTACCCAGATGTTTAACTTGAAAACAAACTGGGAACAAATACAGACTTACAGAGAGCAGCAGTCCCCTGTACTATTGAAAACAGCATATACACACACACACACACACACACACACACACACACACACACACACACACACACACACACACACACACACACACACACGCACCTTACCTGGAGCGATCAATTTCTTCATGCCATTAAATCCATACCTGCCCGCGCATCCTGTCCATTGGAGAATCATTTCAAATCCACCACGCAAGATGTTCTTCCCCCGACTAGACTCCAGCCTGACGAGTTTGCAGTCTGAGTTCCATCCATTTCCAGCAACAGTCTATGCAGTTCCAACTGCATAGACTTCTGGGATGTCTGTTCTTAAGTGTTTCCTAATATGGACTGCTGCTGAGGCAGCCTGCGCATGCTCCAGACTGTCTCAGCAGCAGTCCGGACTAGTGCGCATGCGTGAAAGTCCGTGATTTTTTATTTTTCTTTTTTATCTTTATTTTCTTTCTTTTTTAAATTTTTTTTACAGCTGGGGGGGCTGCAGTCTGGCAGCCCAATAGCACGGGCTGCCCCTGGATCCCAGGGAGGAGGAACAGGCTTCGTGGGAGGTCTGATATTAAGGACGCCGTTAAGAAATTGTTTCATCTCAAATCTAGAAACTAAAAGAGGAGAAAGAGGCAGACAAGCAGAAATAGCTGATAACTGGGCCTTAATAGAAGAATAGGCCAAAGCAAAACTGAGCAACTCACACAAATAAGAGAAAACCAAAGGATCATTCCCAGTAAGTGGGCCAAGGTTATGAGAGAGACACCAAATAGAAAATTTCTTCAATTTGGATAAGTAGGATTTCCTAGTAGTAGGTTTCCTGGCCTCCTGCAGGACTTGCAGCACGTCCTCAAAAAAAAGGTGTCTATGAAGAATCAAAATCCTATCACCCGCAATGTCAGGTGAAGCTTGAACAGGTGAGAATCGATGAGAGCTCCCTTGTCTTGTGTGATTAGGTCCACCTGTGAGGTAACTTGTGATGATTGTCCCTGGCTGCATGCAGAAGTAGAGGGGAACCATTGCTGTCATAAGCAAAAAGGGAGTCAGCAATAAGATTTTGGGAGCATCCTGCTGAATTTTGAACTGGACATTCAGAATGAGAGGAATGGGAGGGAATGCATAAAGAAACATCCCCTTCCAAGAAAATGAGAGGTTGTCCACCTTCCATACCAGAGAACCTGGGACTCTGGCAAAAAACAGAGGAAGTTGTCTGTTCAGAGGAGAGGCAAAAAGATCCACTTGAGGAGTACTCCACCGGTGGATAATGTCCAGAAACCTATCCCTGTTAAGCATCTATTCATGGGACTGAGTTACAGACTAGCTCAGAGTGTCTGCCACAATGTTCTGACCGGAAGGGATATAAACTGCCTGAAGAGTCACTTGACACTTGACAGCAATATCGCATACCAGAAGTGCCAACCGGGAAAGAAGATAAGATCTCGTTCCTCCCTGTTTGTTGATATACTACATCACTGAGGTATAGTCTGGGAACACCTTGAGAGGCCCTGGAGAGAAAAATAGGATGACAGGCCTGAAGAGCCAGCAGAAGAGCCCTCATCTCTTTGACATTGATGTGCTCCTTCTGCTGATGAGGCAACCACCTCCCCTGTACCTTTTCTGAACCAAGTGTGACCATCCCCATCCCATGTCTGGTGTCTCTGAACAATTCCTGAGAGGGAAGAGGGGGATTAAAATGGTACCGTGGATTCAGAGACAACTGCTGAATCCACTAGTGAAGTTCCTGTCAGGGACAAGGAAGAAGAGGAACTACAGTCCAGAGGATGTGCATGTTGAAGCCATATTGACTTCAGAAACCACTGAAACATTCTCATGTGAAGTTTGGACATAGGGAGCATTGGAATAATGGATGCCATGAAAGCCAGAGCTCTCAAAAACTCTCTGGTGGTAATGGAAGCTAGAGGAAGAAGAGTGTAAAAGAAAGAAATGGGAGTTAAGGCCTATGGAGGTGGTAGGGATGCAAGCACTGGCACTGTCTGAATCATGCAACCCAGAAAAACATGATCTTGAGAAGGAGTTATGGAAGACTTTTTTTAAATTTATAGTGTACCCCAGGCTATGAAGAAGGGAAATGGCAAAATTAAGATTTTTGTAAAAGGATCTCTGGAGAGGGCAATTGAATCAATATGTCATCTAAGTAAGTAAATATTTCAATCCCTTGAAGCCTGTAAAAAGCAATCCCAGGAGTAAGGCATTTGGTGAACACAACTGGAGCAATAGAAATGCCAAAGGGCAAAGCAGAGAACTTAAAATGCCAGGAAGCAGCAGAGAAATGCAAAAACTTCACGAAAAGAGGATGGATCGGAATATGAAGATAAGCATCCTTGAGATCTAGAGACACCATATAAGCCTGAGGGAGCAAGAGAGGAAACAGAATCTGGAAGGACAACATCCAAAAGGAAGGCACTTTTAATAAAGTGTTTAGATGAGAGAGATCCAGATTAGGCCCCAAGTGTCCTCTTTTCTGGGCACTAGAAACAGTCTGGAGTAGAACTCTTTCCATCTTTGGGACACAGGCACATCTTCAATAGTATCCTGAGTCAAGAGATTTTCAAGAACCTCAGAAAAAAAGGGAAGTTGTTCCGGAAGAGGCTGAGGAATGCCCACAAAAGGAGGATAGGATCTCCACACCATGAAGTACCCCTCATGAATGATTAACAGTACCCAATCATCCTGACCAATCTGAAGCCAAACAGGAAGAGAAAAAGAATGGTGAAGAGAAATAAGAATGTGCCTGGGAAGAGATGGATAGTCATACAGCTCCTGGTTTGTCCAGAAAAGAAGGCTTTGCAGTCCCTGAAAACTGAGCAGCCTTAACAGTAGGAGCCCATTTGCCACTCGTCTTACCTTTAGTAGAAGGGTGTGATTGCCTATGAACAAAGGCAGGCATAGCAGGGTAGTTTCTCTGAAATTTAGGCACAGGAGAAACAAACACATGTTTAAGCTCCTGCAAGGCCTTACCCTTATCCTGAAGGGACTTAAACAAACCAGCAGCAGCTTTTCCAAACAAAAGTTTAGAATGCAGAGGGGCATCCATCAACTTAGCTTTAATATCATCAGGTAGAGGTTGAAGCCTCAGCCAAGAATAACTCCTCACCACTGAACCAAAAACAGAAGCCCTAGAAGAGGCATCTGCTGCATCATAACTACATATAATATAATAATGAACAACTTGAGAGGAAGTCCCTAGCAAGGAAAGAACAGAGGTTTTACCCTCAGAGTCTGGAAAGTCAGAAATAAGTTGACAGGCCTGAGAAAGAAGAGCCAACACACACCTGGATATATGGGTCTGATAATTAATAGCCCTAAAAGCTATGGTAGCAGAAGTGCAATCCTTCTTACCCAGCCTTTCCATAGCTCTGCTGTCTTTGCCAGAAAGCAATCATTTGGGTGAGGCGAAAGAAGCAATTTTGACAGCTTATCAGAGGCTACAGACACTACAGAGGAGTCAGCAGCAGGACATTTATATAAAAAATAATCCTCAGGCACCCTATAAAACCTGTCAGGGTTCTTGAGAGCAGGGGGCAGAGAATCAGGTGCATTGGAGCCACTGGAAAAGCATGCAACAAAGCATCCAAAACAGGAGGGATAGCCACAGTTTAGGAGATTCCAACTGCAGCAACTCGTAGTACCTCTTATGGCTATCAGAAACCTGTGCACAATCCCACTTAAAAAAAATCCATCATCTTAGACAGTGGGTTTCCAAAGGAAATTTCCTCAAAAGGAACATCAGGACTAATAGATTACTCCTCCTCTGAACCATAGTCCAAAGGAGAAGGAATTTGAGTAGAATATGTCAGGGAATCATCATCAGAATCCAATTCATCATCAGAAGAAATCCTGTTTTCTAAGCTTTTTAAGAGGAGTAGAGGACCAAGGAGGAGCAGGAACTGAAATCCCTTGAGGAGGCACTAACAACATTAAAGCAGTAAACAGCCCTTGAGTGAAGGCCTGACACTCACTTTGTGGATCCCTAGGAGCAGAAGAAACATGTTTAATTTTTTGTTTCTTTTTTAAGGGAATGTCCCCAGCAAAAAACTGACAATGCACAGACCCAGGAAGACAGTCAAGAACAGTAGGAGGAACTTCTTCCCCAACTAAAAAACTGAGGTACTCCACTAGGCCTCTTGTAAAAAATCAACCAGAGTTTCCCCTGAACTTCCAAGACAGATGCCTGCAAAGCCTCTTCGTATGTGCTGCCAGCTGGATTCTCACTGGCCTCCAACACAGTTGGAGCAGATAAATCCAACGACACAGCTGGGTGAGCCTCAAGACTTGTAATGACATCAGGAGAAACACCTGCCAGAGAATGGACAGCGGAAGATTCTGATTGTACCTTTTTCAGCTTCTTCTTCCCTAACAGCTGACCCTTGGGGTGGGAGATTCCTTCCACTGTATCTTTAGGGAGAAGCTTAAGATGCTGGTTCTTGAGATACAAGGAGCGGGAAGAAAGTCTACTGCAGAGGATTTTTGGGATGAACACCTGAAAAATAGAACAAGGTGCATGCTCACGAGAAGCTCTTAGGCAAAAAAGACACTTATCATGGTGATCTTTATGGGGAATCTGTCTCCCACACTGACATGTACCCTTCCTGTATGACATTAACCCCAAGGAGCACAAAAAAGCAAGAAATAACAAAATCCCCAGCAGGTCACTTATATGCAACTACAAAAAAGTCAGCAAACAGGTGTAGGTACTCACTGAAGAATGAAAATTCGTTCAACTGGCAGAAGATGGATGGAGGTAAACAGACTAATGGTGAAAACATATATCTGGATAGGTGGAAAAGAAGTTCTGTTTTTGGTAGGCCTGAACATTGCCTTTATGCCCTACGGTAGGCAAGCACATTTGGGTGATGTTCGGCATACCTTTAAAGCAACTGGAGTCTTTGGTAGACTGGCTGAACATCAGGCTTCCACAGCAGGGAATCCCATATGTTAGAAAACTGCAGCTGTGAATGTAAGGACATCCACAGGTACAACTCTGTTTATTTATTTATTTACCAGGAAAGTCTGACTGGGCCAGAAGCTCATTTTCAGTGGAGGCCCAGGGAGAAAAGCTCCACAGAAATATAAGCAAAATACAATAATTATATAGTGTCCACAAACAGCGTAGGAATAACAAAATAAGGCTCAAACAATGCTAACATATGCTGTATAATAACGGAGTCCAAGCAGGAATGGTCCAACAACTGGATACGTAAAAAACACACGTGTTTTAATGTTCAGCAAAAATAAAAATTGTACACATTTAGTGCTTTCATCCACATTAAAGTGGACTTCATTAGAATACAATAAACAATCAGTTACCCATTTATATACTTCATTTTGGCACCATAAACCCCCATTCAATCCACATTAAATAACAATTACATAATTAAAATATTATGCAATTTAAAGTGAACTAGTGCTTTGTTTGCTTATACTACCCTATAGTTAGCTCATAGTTATCACTTAAATATTCTGCATACATCCTTCTTACTGATATAAAATACACATTAACATCCTCTGACTACATGAACTACAAAAATGCATTAAAATATATAAGATTTTATACAATTATATTATATGTTATATTGTATTATATTTAATCTAAAACAAAATATGTTAATTTCATAAATGCAAAAAAGCAAAAAAAAAACAAAAAAGCAACAAGACAAAAATGGAAACATTGTAAATATATATAAATGCCATTAATTCCTACCTATCTAACCAATTATATGCATAAACCTGATTCATATTTATAAAAAAAAATATTTCTAAAAAAATGCAAAAATACACACTTTTATTGTTGCAACTGTAATATAGGTTTAATGGTAATAAATTCATTTAGCCCAGGCTCACTGGCAGTATTTGTTAATATTTGCCATTTAATTTCTTTCTTTCCTAAAAGTGCCTTACAATTACCCCCTTGTGGCCCTAAACTAACCTGTTCAAGAATAGCAAATTAAAAAAAATGAGTATCACCATATTTGTCCACATGTTTGTAAAGGACGTTGTTTGTGTACTTCCTTCTAATGCTATATAAGTGATCATAAATTATTTTCTTAAATTGTCTCTCTGCTTTACCTATATAGTAGCTGGGGCAGGTCATACATTTAGCCATATATATAATGTACTTAGAGTTGCAATTCCCTTGTTTAAAAGTTATCCTAGTATTGTTAACATTCTCTAAGACTATACCTTCTTCTAATATGGTATGACACTGCCCACAGCTACCACGTCTCCTAGTATGTTTATTCTGGTCATTCATTACCCTTATTGTATACCCTCTCTCTAAATGTCTCTTAATATTTCCCCCTATCTTGTAAACAAATACTGGTGCATCTCCAATTATTTTCCTTATTTCCTTGTCCACTGTTAGTATATTCCAATTTCTACATAATATATGTTTTATGTTATTCACATATGGGGAATATTCCAATACACAGGCCCTACTATAATGTGCTTCATTACTACTTGACACTATATCCATATTTTTAATTAATTCTTTCCCAAGTAAGGGAGGATATTTACTTCCCCATTCCCTGATAACATGATCCTTTATGGGAATGAGAGGGAGAAAAAGTTGGATGATGTGTGGATAGTGAATCATGAAGTGCAGTGGATTAGCAAGGAGGAAGTAAGGATAGCTATGAAGAGGATGAAGAACGGAAAGGCTGTTGGTCCCGATGACATACCTGTAGAAGCATGGAGGTGTTTAGGTGAAATGGCAGTGGAGTTTTTAACTAGATTGTTTAATGAAATCTTGGAAAGTGACAGGATGTCTGAGGAATGGGGAAAAAGTGTTTTGGTACCAATTTTTAAGAATAAGGGTGATGAACAGAGCTGTAGTAACTACAGAGGGATTAAACTGAACAGTCACAGCATGAAGTTATGGAAAAGAGTAGTGGAAGCTAGGTTAAGAAGGGAGGTGATGATTAGTGATCAGCCGTATGGTTTCATGCCAGGAAAGAGCACTACAGATGAGATGTTTGCTCTGAGAGGGTTGATGGAGAAGTACAGAGAAGGTCAGAAGGAGTTGCATTGTGTCTTTGTGGCTTTAGCGAAAGCATAAGACAGGGTGCCTAGAGAGGAGTTGTGGTATTGTATGAGGAAGTCGGGAGTGTCAGAGAAGTATGTAAGTGTGGTACAGGATATGTACAAGGGTAGTGTGACAGCAGTGAGGTCTGTGGTGGGAGTTACAGATGCATTTAAGGTGGAGGTGGGATTACATCAAGGATCAGCTATGAGCCCTTTCTTATTTGCAATGGTGATGGACAGGTTGACAGATGAGATCAGACAGGAGTCCCCGTGGACTATGATGTTTGCAGATGACATTGTGATCTGTAGTGAGAGTAGGGAACAGGTGGAGGAGACCCTGGAGAGGTGGAGATATGCTCTAGAGAGAAGAGGAATGAAGGTCAGCAGGACTATGACAGAATATATGTGTGTGAATGAGAGGGAGGATAGAGGAATGGTGAGGATGCAGGGAGTAGAGGTGGCGAAGGTGAATGAGTTTAAGTACTTGGGATCAACAGTTCAGAGTAATGGTGAGTGTGTAAGAGAGGTGAAGAAGAGAGTACAGGCAGGATGGAGTGGGTGGAGAAGAGTGTCAGGAGTGATTTGTGACAGACAAGTACCAGTAAGAGTGAAAGGGAGGGTCTACAAGAGGGTAGTGAGACCAGCTATGTTATATGGGTTGGAGACAGTGGCACTGACAAAAAGGCAGGAGTCAGAGCTTGACGTGGCAGAGTTGAAGATGTTAAGATTTGCACTGGGTGTGACGAGGATGGACAGGATTAGGAATAAGTATATTAGAGGGTCAGCCCAGGTTGGAAGGTTTGGAGACAAAGCCAGAGAGGCAAGATTACGTTGGTTTGGACATGTGCTGAGGAGGGATGCAGAGTATATTGGGAAAAAGATGCTAAGGATGAAGCTGCCAGGTAACAGGAAAAGAAGAAGGCCTAAGATATGGTTTATGTATGTGGTGAGAGAGGACATGCAGGTGGTTGGTGTGACAGAGCAAGATGCAGAGGACAGGAAGAAATGGAAACAGTTGATCTGCTGTGGTGACACCTAATGGGAGCAGCCGAAAGAAGAAGAAGAAGAAGATAATCCTATACATCATCCAGCATACCATCTGGATACCCTCTGGAAATAAATAGGGACTTAATATAATTAATTTCTTCAATCATATCATTATACATAGACGTCATTCGGGCAGCTCTTGTACACTGTCCTTTAAAGATGTTTTTCATAATTTTCCTTGGATGATTGCTAGAATATTCCAAATAACTATTAGAAAAAGTGTTTTTCCTATAAATATGGCATTTAAATCCATTAATAGTTTTAGAAATAAAAGTATCCAAGTATGCTATGCCTTCTGTACTACTAGAATATGTAAATTTTAAATAAGTACTAGTATTGTTTATATAGTCCATAAATTCTTCTATAATATTTTGTGGACCATCCCATAGGATAAAAATATCATCCAAAAATCTAGAATAATGGCAAATGTACTTATAATAATCACACTTGAATATGAAATTGGTCTCCCATTCCAACATAACCAGGTTGGTGAACATGGGGGCACAAACAGCCCCCATGGCCACCCCTCTGGTCTGTTGGAAATATTCACCTTCAAAAAGATGTAATTGTGATCTAGTACTATTGCCATAAGTTCCATAATTAGACAGACATTATCCCATTCCAAATTAGAATATTTTTTTACACTATTACAAAATCTATCCAAGCCCTGTGTTTTAGGTATACATGAAAATAAATCAATGACGTCTATGGTAATGAATATGAGGCCCTCTTTCCATATACTGGGGGTTAAGCTGCCTAAAAAGACCCAAGAGTCCTTTATCAAATGTGGTAGTTTACCATAAATGTGCTTTAGCCATTTATCTATGGCTACACCTATTGGGTAAGTTTTAGAGTGACTTCCTGAGACAATAGGGTGAAAGGGGGGCTTTTTTATATTCTTGTGGACCTTCGGTATTCCCACTTGTTTGTTTGTCTTTTCAGCATTTCCTGGTTAGGGGTCGGCACAGCAGAACTCCAGTCTGCTAATGATTGGTAGTCGATTTTTTTATGGTGCCAAGTTGCCAGCCCGATACCCAACCTTCAGTGAAGGCACGCCCATTCACGCATGTCTTTCAGAGGCCACTCAACCGCAGGGAGGACATACAGACTCCACACAAAAGGCACTCCAGCCGAGAATCAAACAGAAGAACCTCTTGCTGTGAGGTAACAATGTTACCGCTGTACCACTGCGGACTTTCTAGCTAAAATAGGATGTTCAGCCTTTAAATAATTGGTAAGTGTCAGTGGTAATACGATTGTCCAAAAGAAATTCTTCCAAATACAGATCAATCCGTTTGTATCCTATATTAATTTCATTAATAGACACAATTTCATAATTACCAGATTCTTTTAATATCCCATACATCTGAGTAACATAATCCAAAGTATCATATATAACCACCCCTCCCCCCTTGTCGGGTTTCATAACCCTTATATTGTGATAATTTTTTAGCTGTTCCAAAAATACATTGTTCCTTTTCTGATAAATTACTATGCAATTTTCGGTGTCTTAAATCTTTTTGTAATTTATACACTTCACTTGTAACAGATCTTTCATAGACAGCTATACTAGGGTTGGTGGGTGGTACATAAGTACTTTTTTTCCTCAGTCCCCCTTGGACCAAGGGCTGAGGTTTATTATGAAACATAATAGCTAAATGTAATTTCCTAAGGTACAACTTAATCTCCACAATGGAATCCACTATATTGAATCTAGTTTTGGGACTATATTTCATACCCTTAGATAATAAGGTAAAATGATCTTTCTCCACTACTAGATTCGTATAATTGTAAATTTTAAAATTATCCAAACTGTTGATTACACCATCTGAAATAACAATTTCTGATGTCTCACCTAAATAGGTGTCATGATCTACCACTTCCTCATTTTCTCTCCCCTTTTCATGCCCCCATTTTGTCCCTGGGGCCAATTCTGCCTGTTTTTTCTCCATTTCCAGTCCTTCCTCCAATTCAGATGTTGCTGGTATTTCCATCCGTTCTGAAAATTTGATATTTTACCTTCCTGGTGTACCTCAAAATTGTACCTTTGTGTCCTATCTGTATCATATCGTGCTTTACCTGTATCATATCGTACTTTACCTGTATCGTATCATACTTTACCTGTATCATATCATACTTTATCTGTATCGTATCGTACTTTACCTGTATCATATCGTACTTTACCTGTATTGTATCGTACTTTACCTGTATCATATCGTACTTTACCTGTATCATATCGTACTTTACCTGTATCATATCGTGCTTTACCTGTATCGTATCGTACTTTACCTGTATCATATCGTACTTTACCTGTATCGTATCGTACTTTACCTGTATCGTATCATAATTTACCTGTATCATATCGTACTTTACCTTTATCTTCTTTGCCCTTCTTCTCCTTCCAGGGGTATACCACATTATTTTTGTAATGCTCCACATCCCTGCTTATTTTTTTACACTTTTTAGAATAAATAACCTGTGTCTTCTTATCAGCTAAGCTATACTGTTTCATGTATAATTTCTCCCATTGTGAAAACAATAAATCATTTACAATAATATTACTCAGTTTTCCCACTTCATCCAATAACCTACATAATTTGTCATCATTCTTTGTGATAAGTAGCTTCATGTAGTCAAAAACCAAACTAGTTAAAAAGTGAATTAAACTCTAAATATGCTTGTTCATCTAAAACAACCCCCATTGGCGCCTTACTATAGTTTACAGTACATTTATCCTTTGTAGTGGTGTTAATTACTGCCATAGAATAAGTTTTAATGTTCATGGGGCATTTGGGTCTTGCCCCTGTCCACTGAAAATCTTCCTCAAGATTATAAAGTGAGAAATCGAATGTAAACTCTGTCCGTAAGCCTACTTCTGTTTGCAGAATCGGCTCTCCCTTGTGAAACCATGGTGTCCAGGGCTATTGGCATTCCCGAACCGACCCCATGGCCGTTAGGTACATCCAAATCTGACTGACTTCCTCCAGACATATTGCACGCCTTCAGCGTCAATCGCATGCACTGCTCCTTACCTCCTGACTGAGTAAACAGTTCAATGAAATGTGTAACCTCCCTTTTAGAATGGAGACTTCCGAATGAAGTCTTCACAGTTCATCACAATCAACAGGGGAACAGTTAGTAGGCAGCTCCTCCAAGGAATCCATCATGTACCAACTAAGTGTCCACAAACAGCATAGGAACAACAAAATAAGGCCCAAACAATACTAACATATGCTGTATAATAATGGAGTCCAAGTAGGAATGGTGCAACAACTGGATACATAAAAAACACACTTGCGCTAAATGAGTACAGTTTTTATTTTTGCTGAACATTAAAACAAGTGTGGTTTTTACGTATTTAGTTGTTGCACCATTCCTACTTTGACTCCATTATTATACAGTGTATGTTAATAATTAGATAGTACAATAGGGGTTGTGGTTTTACCTGGGTGGAGGAGCGAGTTAATTGCTTGCCAAACCTTTTTGGGATTGTTTTCATATTTGTTTTGCATAGAAGTAGAGTATGTTTTTTGTCTAGTTTGAGTTGTTTATTTTTGTTTGATTGTGGAGCTGGTGGTATGCTAACAGAGTTTTATTGTCTTTTGTTTTCTGGTATTGAAACCAGGTTTTGTCCCTTATTTTTTGAAGTCTAATGATTTATTTTGATATCCAGGGCAATCTCTTATTTTTAACAGGACATGTACAAGTTGGTGCTGAGCTATTTAGTATAGCTAGAAATGTGTCATTGAAGTATGTTATGGCCTGTTGTACTCCATGTTGGAGTAATGATTTGAGAGGCACCTCAGTGAACTATATGAAGAGAGATATGACTGATCTTTCAGATTATGTGTTCCAGACAGGTATGTAAGCAGCATTCTACCACCACCCAGGATGATGCTTCAATACAAACAAAAGAATTATCGACTTCAACAATTGGCTTAGTTAGTGGTGTCACTTCAGGGGGATCCAATAGTTGTCAGGCTGTGATGATATGGTCGACAGATGATGCTGCTTTGTCAGGGATGGTCTTCATCTTTCACCTCTTGCCTTTTGGTTACTGGCCAAGGTACTTGCCTCCCCCACAGTGGCTTTTTTAGGCAATGTCATAAGAACAAACTCCCTAATGTGAAAATATCCTCAAAAGGCAAACTCAAAGTTATGCTGCTTAATGCTAGGATCAGAAACTACACTCAGTGGAAACATTTCTTACTTGGGAGCATGTTGATGTTTGTGCAGCCACAGAGACATAGTTTAGGGCCACAGAGCTTACTCTAGCCATGAAAGGCTACAATGCCTACCACACATTCAGGCCACAAAAGGAATCTGAGAGAACAAAAGGAGGAGGTGTATCCATCTCAAGAGTGGTTCAGCAGAAGGACTCTCTAGAGTTCCTACAAGTCCATCTAACTGTAGGAGAAACCCCCTCCACATCATTGTTAGCTGCAGGTCCACCAACCTGAACCATGAAAACCACACGGTGCCTTAATACAGCCAAACACCCTTGTCATGGGTAACTGCAACAATTCTTCCATCAATTGGGATACATATATGAGCTGAAACACACTTGCCCTAAGGTACCTGCACTTTGTAAACGTGAATGCTCTGGAACAGTTAGTCCACAACCCCACATGGGATGAAATGTCCTTGACCTAGTAGTCAGCAACATGGGAGATTGCTGCACCACCCCCTTTTGTGAGACCCTCCCTGGTAATGTCTGACAATAAATCAGTCACATTCAATATAATAACCATACCTGAAGCCCCTCAGGATTCAAAAGGTGGAAAAAATCTCCGGAAAGCAAACTATAGCCTCCTAAGCAACAGCAAAGCAGCATGGTCTGTTGACCATATCATCCCACTACTGACAGTAAAGACTCCTATATAGAGGTGTACACAAATGGATGGTATAAACACCTTTACAAGTGTATAGCCTTAGCTGTACCAGAATGGATCAAAACTTGCTCACAAAAAAGTAACCATGGTGGACATCTAGCATAAATAAATTATATAACAAGAGAAATAATTTGATGCCCTCAATACAAACAGAAAATGATTGACTTTAACAACCGACTTAGTTTCTGGTATCATTCAAAGGGGATCCAGTACCTGACAGCCTGGGATGACATGATTGACAAGCCATGCTGCTTTGCCAGAGATGGCCTGCATCTGTCTCCCTTGGGCTTCAGGTTCCTGGCAAAGGCTCTTACCTCCCCCATAGTGCCTTTTAAGGCAATGCCATTAGGTCAAAACTACCAACATGAAAATTTAATCTAAACATAAATTAAGGGTCATGCTGCTAAATGCTAAGAGTCTAAACATGAAACTGCACTCATTGCAAGCATTCTTAACCCTGGAAGAAGCTGACACTTGTGCAGTCACAAAAACCTGGTTCAAAGCTCTGGAGAGCACCCCAGCCATACCAGGTTACTCATCCTATCATTCATTCAGACCCCAAGCCGTGGACAGCAAAACAAAAGGAGGTGGAGTTGCAATATATATAAAAGACATAAACACTTGTATGCTGGTCAAACAGTATGATGCACAGGAAATGCTCCAGGTGAAGGTAACAATTGACAAGACCCCAAATCATAGCTAGCTACAGGCCTCAGGCTCTGACTCAAGATGCCCACTCCACCTATATGGACCTCTTTGAATCTATCAAGATTCAACCCTTTACCCTGTTCCTTGGCGTCTTTAACTATCCAGCCATAGATTGGAAGAAATACTCATGCCAAATCACAAATACCTAGAGATTCCTTGATTTTGTCAGTGCAAATGCCTTGGACCAGTTGGTTGACACCCCCACAAGAAGTGAAAATATCTTGGAGTTGGTATTAACCAACATGGGTAACCACTGTAGCATCCCTACATTGTCATCATCCCTGGTAAGATCCGACCAGAAAGCAGTCACTTTCAAAGTCATTATCTCCCCAACCCCCCTAGCTAGAGTCAAACAAAAAAACTTTTCCAAAGCTGATTATGACCTCCTGAGGGAAGGTATAAACAGTTTCACAGCCCTCTCCCCCTCCACAGAAACTGGCACATATGTCCAAACTTACACCAAAGTACTATATGAGCATTAATATAGCCGCATGGAATCAGGAATACCAGACAGGATGAAATCTTCCACCTCAGGGAAGAGTAAACCTGTCTGGTGGACATCTACAATAAATAAACTCTATAATAAAAGGATAAAAATGCTGTCCAGGACCAAGAAGGACCAGTTATCTAATTGGAAGCAATCTCTCCTTAACCTGAGCAAGCAAATAAAAGCACTAGTGAATTCCTCCAAAGCAAACTTCGAGTGCAAACTGGCCAAATCTACTAAAAACAATCATAAGGCTTTCTTCACATATGTACACAGTCTTTAGGGAGGCACCCAGATCTGCTCAGAACTGGTGGTTAAGGACACCACATACACAAACTCTGCAGATATAGCCAACCTGCTAGCAGACAGGTTCTATGAAAACTTCACTCCTCTGTCCCCCCATCAGTAAAACAGGACATCCCAAGTACCTGCCCCCCTCCCTTATCTCTAGGGAGCAAGTCATCACTGCCCTCTCAAAGGCAAAAAATACAGCCTCCATGGGACCCAATAACATCCCAGGATACATCCTACATGAACTCACACAAGAACTTGCAGCAACATTAGGCACCCTATTCAACCAAAGCCTGAGTACCGGCTTCATCCCAGCCTAGTAGAGGACAGCTACTGTCATCCCTTTGCACAAATGTGGAGCATCTACCAATCCAGGAAATTATAGACCCATCAGCCTAACTAGCCTGATCTGTAAGGCCATTGAGCGGAATGTCATGGACCTCATTAACAGGGACATCGGCAACCTCTAGACACTTGATTCCACACAGTTTGGTTTTGTCAAGGAGAGGTCATGCCTGTTAAATTTAGTCAACTTCTTTGAGAAAGTCACCAAGGCCATAGATGAGGGGAAGATGGTGCACACCACCTACCTTGACCTAGCCAAGGCCTTCGATACTATTCTCCACTCAGGTATAATAGATAAACTCTCTCAACTAGGCATCAATCCATATGTTACCAGATGGATAGCAAACTGGCTTATTGATAGAATCCACTTAGTCTAAAAAGGGGAAGCTACCTCAAGTAGTAGACCCATAACAAGTGATGTACCCCAGGGATTGGTCTTGGGTCCACTGCTGTTTGGGATATACTTCTCAGAGGTGCAGGCCAAATCTAGTGGGCTAAGGCTGACAAAGTCTGCAGATGACTGCAAGCTGGGTGCTGTCATCAGTTTCCCTAGTGATGGGGACATCCTCCAAGAGGGTCTTACCCAAACAAATGACTTGGGCCCAAAACACAGCTTCTATGGGATCTGAATATGATGGCATGACTTATGACATGCACCATACATTTGTCCTGGAAAATCATTAACAAAAGAAGTTAGAAATTAATGATGCACATTGCAGTTTCTAACATCAACACCCTTACAAGAGCATTCACGATAAAGTTGGGAAAGTCTGATACTATCAACTGTCTAACTTTCAAAGGCCAGTATAAGTCAAAGGTGCAATGACCAGTTCAACAACACAAATGCAGATATACTAAGCACTAAGTTAGTTATGCACCCTGAGCATCAGACTTAGATTTGTATCCCTGAATCTAAATGATAGAAAACAGGGATATGACACAGTTATCATCACTTATACAGGGTGTTTTGTGTGTGGGGTTCCGAAAGCCTAGGCTGACACAGAAGGTCAGTGAGTGTTTGTGAGAAGGAAGGAGAAGAAAGCAGACATTGGAATAAAACAACAAATGGCCAGTTAGACAAACTGAATAACTTATGTATATGTGTCTGTACAGGGTCCTCCAGCTGAAACTGGTGTGTGAGGTCTGCATGAACACAGCAAATCTCTGTGCTAGCTCTATATTTTAGTCTGTCAGACAGGTGTGACCCATGCATGGTAGAGGAGGTGGTTCATCTTTGTCATCCCTGACCATGAGAACTGACTCTGCTAGGAGTTGCGCTGGCACATCCATGCCCACAGTCAGATGCAGTGCTGCTACATTAACTTGAATGATGTTTGCTGGATAAGCTCTCTACAAGGGGACACCCAGGAAAATGACTCTATGGCATGCCATGTCTGAGTGTGGACAGCACACTCCCTGATGGAGCAGTGGAACTACTGCCACACCTGTCTGACAGACTAAAGGGGTTAGGAGGGTGGCCTAATGGTTAAGGTGTTTGCCTTACAAACACAAGGTGCAGGGTTTGAGTCTCACAAGGGATAATTGGCTAGGCTTAAAATGGCTTGCAAGGGCAGTTAGCCTAGTACTAATCTATGAATCTATGAATCTATGAATGGGAGCAAGATCAGTCACTATCATGTTGGCTGATAGCAGATGTAGTTGTTGACCTACACACATGAGGATGCCGTTACCCTCTCAGTAGATGTTCCATCACAGATACTGCTTGTTCCATGACAGACACCCATCATTCCAAAATGTCATTCATCTGATCCAGTGAATTGGCAGCACGGTGTAGACATTCATGCATGTCAGACTGCGCAACATCCATAACCCTGAGTATTTCTCTGGAGCACCTATGGGGACATGCCTTTTCCTCCATGACAGCCCTAAATATATGTTGAGTTGCTAGACGGGGGTTCAGAGAAGTAAATATTGTGGAAAGAAATATCCAGGGAATTGTTATTTGTATAGGCCCTAGGGCCGATAGCCTAGTACCAACCTATGAGTGGCACAGGAGGTGACACCTGCACCAGGTGGAAGAGGGACTGCAGGACCTCTCTAAGCACCCTTATCAATCCTCCTGTATGGCACCTTTCCCACACTTTGGCTATGGGCAGACTGAACAGGCAATGAAGCCACAGTAGCCACACTTTCCTGATTAATGTCCTTGCACTCCACCTGTCCAACATCTGTGGGCTCAGTAGACTAGGTAGGTGTCAGCCTATTGTATGTCAACCTCTGTGTTAGATTCAACCTCTGCACCCCCCAACTGTGCCTCAGTTTGGCCACCATCATCATCAGAGTCTGCTGATCCACTGATATTAGGTGGCACAGGGCCCACACTCCCACTCTCATGATCACCTGTGATAAAAAGCATGAAACGCAGGAATACATTAATACCTGCAGTACTATAGTGCAACATATGGTAACAAACTAACAGTGCTCCAAACCAAGATAAACAAGAAAGCGCAAAGTAACTGAATAATCCAAAAGGTTGTGGAAATACTGGAAGTCTTTTGGTGAAACACAGTTTTATTGATTCACTTCACATAAAGAATGCTGACAACACGGAAATAACGAACTGGAACAAGTATAAAATAACATCCACTCAAGCAAAGGCATTAACGCTGTTCTTCCCATACATTTTCGTCCTGTTACAGACTTCATCAGATAACTTACTAAATTCTAGCTTTGCTTTATACATCCCTCTAATTAATTAATTGATTCAATTTAATAAAACAATTAGTAAAATTTCCTAATTAAAACAGAAGCAAGAGGAAAAAGTTAAAAAGTTAAACCCCATTTTAAAACAGAAACTTTTCTGTCTATTGGTTCTTGTTATAATTATGTTAGACACCTTTATATTCACATTAAAAACTCTATTTAAAAGGATTGTATTAATCTTTCTGATATTTTTGTTGTAAACCATATAAACCATATAAAATCCTTAGAGACACATTGTTTGACCAAGGAATAAACGATGATAGGTGCCATCTAGTGGCGATTTGTTGAAATTACATGTATGAATTAAAAACAACCTAAACAACCTTTTATATAAATTTTCTAATGCAAAAAAATGGACTGTGTGTTTTGATAATAAATAAATAAAACCCTTATTTTCACTATTTTTAAAAATTTAAATATCTTTCATTTCTTACACTAAGAAGTAGATGTGTGGATGACTATAAATTAATTATAATAATAAATATAAATGTTTAAGTAATAATAATAAATATGCATTTTTAAATTTATCTCAACAATTGAATCCATCTCATAACTTAGCTGCTCTTAATTTTAAAAGAGGTGCTATACTTATATGTTCATTTAAACCTGGAAATTTATATGCTTCCAAGGACATTTGCCACCATAATTCACAGTATTCTAACCTTTCTTCCCAGGGCCCCCCACGTATATCTTTTTCTGTGTGTTCTAGAACAGTGAATTTAAAACTAGATTTCTCACAAATTTTACTATGTTTATATAAAGCATTTGTTTCTTTACAATTTTTTATATCATTTAAATGTTCAAATATTCTTCTTTTTAATTTCCTCTCGGTTTTCCCTATATAAAAAGCTTGGCATTCATTGCACATACTTAAGTATACCAAGCCTGAGGAGTCACAGTTATAGAAGTATTTATCATTAGTTATAACTTTGTTTCTACTGTTTATATGGATGGTGTTACTATTAGAGATGTTTACACATTGGGCACACCTACCACATTTGTATGTGCCTTTTATTCTTCTATCCTGTGGCCCCAAGGTGTGTTTGTTTTCTAATAATTTTTTTATACTTGAGGAATTTTTATATATTATCTTGGGCAGACCATTATTTCCTAGTTCCAAATCTGTTAATTCTATAAATCTGTCCCATTCTTTTTTAAAAATGTTTCTTATTTTATTATTAATTGTATTGTATACCAGAATTAATGCTAATTCAAAATTTTCTGGTTTCTTTTCTTTGCTTATTCCTATTGGAATATAATTTCCCTCCACATTTTTAATTATAGGTGCAAATTTCACTTCCCTACCTAGGACTACTTCTTCTCTAATTTCCTTTATAAACTTAGTTGGATAGCCCCTTTCTTTGAACATATTTTCTAATAACTCACATTCCAATGCAAAGTCCTGGTTCTTGCTAGTCATTCTACTTCCTCTCACATACTGCCCTTTTATTATATTCTTTTTTACATGTATAAGATGGGCACTATCAAAGTGGAGGAAGGAATTACAATAGGTGGCTTTCCTATATATTTTGGTTTCTAGGTGCCCTTGTTCTTTATATATTTCTAAATCAAGGTATTGTACCAGGTTATGTGTCACTTTGTGAGTGAACTTTAAAAAACTACAAGTATTGTTGAGATATTTTAAAAAAATCATTAAGTTTATCTTCTCCTCCATTCCAAAAAATAATTATGTCATCCAAAAACCTACGATAGATGGTAAAAAATTGTTTATATTCACTTTCCAAAACAAAGTTTTCTTCCCATTTGGATAATACCACATTTGCATATGTGGGAGCGCACGCTGCCCCCATTGCCACCCCTTGGGTCTGTCTAAAAAATTCTCCATTAAAAAACAGGAAATTGTTGTTTAAAATAATCTCCATAAGCCATTTACTAACTATCTTGTCATTCTGAGATATATTGTCATTTTCAAAAACTGCTTCCTCGAACATGTCCAAACCTATCCCATGTGGGATGGATGGAAAAAGGTCTATTACATCAATAGTTACAAAGAGGAGGTCATCTATTTCTGTCATATCTCTAATAATGTATAATAGGTCCCATGAATCTTTTAAGATATGTGTTTTGTCTAGCCAGATTTTTTTAGTTTTGTTATCTACGTACTTGGCTAAAGCATTAGTTTTAGATCCATTGGCTGCCACTATAGGTCTCATGGGTGGGTCGTTTTCATTCTTGTGAATTTTAGGGATCCCAAAGATGGCCGGAACTCTAGGCTTATCTACCTTTAAAAAATTGTAAGTTTCCAGGTTTATAAGCCCATCCACCATCATATCATACAAATTAGTGTCAATCCTATTATAAGCAATGTTTATTTCATTTTTTGACACTGGTTCGTATTTATTTTCATCCCATAATATTTTATACATTCTTGACTCATATTCAATACTTTCCATCATAACAATTCCTCCCCCTTTGTCAGGCTTCATGACTCTAATATTTGTGTCTGACTTTAAACTATTTAAAATGTCCTTTTCCTTTTGGTTTAAATTATTGCCATATGAAGCTCCATTGTGTTCAACTTTCCTAATTTCTTTCTCTATTATTTTTTCAAAATTCCTTATTTGAGGGTGTAGGGGTGGGTTGTATGTGGACCTCCGTCTTAGGGTTAAATCATTCATTTTTCCTTGATTCTGGAACAGTATTTTGAAATTAACCTTCCTTAGGAATATTTTTAGATCTAGAAGTGATTTCACTACATTTCCTTTAGTGGAAGGGATAAATTTCAAATCTTTCGAAAGTAAACTAAAATGCCCCTTTTCCAATTGAATAGGGCTAAAATTATAAATATTAAAATAGTTATAAGTCCATTTGTTACCTTCCTTCAATATCTCGTCTCTTAAGGGGGGTGGGGGGTTGGTGGGGCTACATGGGGTATCAATAGTAATTCCCCCTCCCCCTCCCTCTCCCTCTTCTCCCCCCTCTCCAAAAATGTACTTCCCTTTCTCCATATTTATTAAAGATTCTCTCTGACCTCCTCAAGGGGGGAAATTCTTCTTCGTTAAAAATGTTGTCTTCCTGTGTCACTAGATGGTCTATGGTATCCCTACCTTGTATATTGCTACCTTGATCCATACCACCTCTACCCCTGTTTCTAGGGTGTGGATTAGGATAACAAATATTACATTTATAATCATTCATGTCACGCTCCATCTTTTTGTGTTTCCTTTGAATTAAATCTTCTATATTTTTATCTATATCTTTTCTCATACTGAAATATTTAGCTTTCTCATCTTCCATAGAAAATAACAGGTCATTAGTAATAATTTTATCCAAAGCTTCTATCTCAAGAAATAATTCTTCTTGTACCCGGATATTTTCTTTAACCATCAGTCTTAACATTTCAAGCCCACTCTTATTAAATAAATCCAGCAATTCTAGGTGAAAATTTGACCCAGGAATCACACTGTTAGGATATTTATAAAAACGTAAACCTTTTGGTACAATTTCTTTCAAAATACATTCTCTCAAATATGCGTTTTCCACATTTTATGCTCTATACTTGTTCATCAACTTGTATAGATTATTAATATTGTCTTTATATGTAAAGTCATTTTTGTTGCCAGCGTTATAATTCACATTTTGGTCAAATATGATTTGGCGTTTTAACCAAACATTTAAGTCATGACAAGTAGAAACAGTACCTTTACTTTTGTGTGAGCCTTGAGTTTGAAAAGCTCATTTGTCCTTGGTTAAGGTAGAACCAATTTCCCCTCGACCGGCTTCTTTCAACAAACTTGGTGTGTCCGCTGCATTAAAACTGCTTTCTTCCTCACCCTCGACCGAACCGGTGCCTTTGCGTGCACCTACTGGTTCATTCTCATTCCTTTCCGTAGTTTTTCTCTTCTTAGCGTACGACCCTTCGGTCCCCGAACCTCCACTTCCATTTTTCGAATTCTGTACAGCCAACAACGAAGAAGCCACTGGTGTGAGGAGATTAATTAGTTCAGTAAGCTGTCCTACCAGCTTACGTGTTAGACCAAGATCTTCCTGTTGCCCATTAACAGGAACTTCCTGTATTTCCATAGTGCCGAAACAGACTCCAAACCAAGATAAACAAGAAAGCGCAAAGTAACTGAATAATCCAAAAGGTTGTGGAAATACTGGAAGTCTTTTGGTGAAACACAGTTTTATTGATTCACTTCACATAAAGAACGCTGACAACACGGAAATAACGAACTGGAACAAGTATAAAATAACATCCACATCAAGCAAAGGCATTAATGCTGTTCTTCCCATATGTTCCCTCTCATACGAGAGACAACTAAAAGGTTTTTATTAAATTCTTATTTTGGAAAGTAGAGCTGTTTTCACTGGTCTTTTGTGTGGTTTCAGAACAATATAAGTATTGTTGAACAATGTTAAAAAGAATACAGTTTGAGGCACAGGTATTAAAGCTGTCCAATTACAATTCATTTCAATGCATTGTCAATCATGTGTACTCTGTAGAATAACAAGTGTGCTGTACCTTTAAAAAGCTTTTCTAAGTCTGTGTGTGCATATAAATTCCTAGCATGGGTTATCTTCAGTGCCATTTTGAAGGTGCAGCCAGAGTGTTAACATCTATGTGCATGATGGCTAGTTTCTTTATAGTTACTTAATTAACTTTGTTTACAATGCATTTGTATATAATAAAGCTGCTTGAACAAGAACCCACAATGCTCGCCTGTTTCTTCCTGACCTAGCAAATGACATGGTGTCAAAACCGGGATTGTGAAGACTACTCTTCAGAGCCACAAGGTGCAGAGAGAACGACAGAAGCAAACTTAGTGAACTGAGAGAAAAAAGGGCCAGAAGCAAACTAAAGGTAAAGAGAATACGCACAAAATATTTATTTATTAAAAGAGATAAAAGGGAGCATCACAAGGGCACAAAAGATATTACTAAGCAAATGAATAGCACAGAAACATTTATTAAGCAAATGAGCATAAAAAAACTCATTAATCAAAAGAAAGGTTTGAAACAAGGTTATTTGATAAAACGAGCATATTTAAAATAAAACAAGCATGTTTAAAGTAAAATGAGCATGTCTAGAGTTAAGGCGAGCACAAGAAAGTATAATGGGCATGAAAAGAGATTAAATGATCAAAACGAATATAATAGAAGGGGCAGAAAAGGGCACATTGAGCAAGGCGACTGCATGTGTTTTTGCAAATTACTGTGTTTTGGCATAAGCTACTACTTTGCATTGATTGAAGCCTTGAATTGCATAACTAAAGTTATTTGAAGTTTCTCAAATTGTGGAAAAGTGCTTCCAGTGTGTGTTTATTACTGTGCATTCATTCTGAAGAGTTTGTTGTGTGCAAAGTGCAACTATTTCATGAAGTGTAGTCAAATACTGCCATTTGAGAAGTTTCTTGTGCATGAGTATGTCTTATTTGCAGAGTGCTGCCATTACAGACTGTTTCTTGCACTGTGCAGAGTATTTGGCAAAATGCAGCCATTTTGGGAAATTTCAGTTTATTGTGTACTGTTATTTGCAAAGTACAGTTATTTCAAAGTGTTTCTCACTTTGAGCTTCTTCTGCCCAGTTCATTTGCAAAGTACAATTACTTTGAAACAGTTTATTCACAAATTGCAATTGCTTCAAAATAGTTTATTCATAAAGTACGGTTGTTTCAAACTGTTTCTTGCCCTCAGCTTCTATTGCCCAGTTTATTTGCACTACACAATTATTCAAAAGGTTTCTCAAAATGATGATAAATGACTTTTACAGTCAAATAATTTTAATATAAATAGCTCGTATAGTAAAATAATTTCAAGGCAAGTGACTTTTACAGTAAAGTGATTTCAGAGTATAACAGTGCCCAGGAGATTTATTTTATAAAGTTCAGTTATACAGAGGCTTATCGTGCTATTGCAAGTACTGGCATAGATTTCAAGCACATGTATGTGTACAAGTGTGTGTGTTTGTGTACATTTGCAAAAGTCTGCACTAAGATATGTTAATATGCAGATGGATTTTGCAAGCCACAACCACTTGTATTTGATCAGAATGTTGCAGAGAACTGGACAATATTTGAGCAAGAGTATGATATATTTATACAAGCAGCTTATTCTGATAAATATGCATGCACCAGGGCATTAATTTTGCTAAACCTAGCAGGGTCAGAGGACATTGAAAGGGAGCGTTCATTTGTATATGCACCAGCAGTGTATGAAGGTGAAGGAGAAACTCATCGTATTGTGTAGGGTGAATCTAGGGAAGATCCCAAGTGTCTGAAGCACAAGTTCAGAGAAATGTGTAAATCCCAGACCAATGTTAGATTAGCGAGGCATTTGTTTTACACGAGAGATCAGAAGCAAGGGGAAACTTTTGCAGCTTACATTACTGACCTAAGAAACAAAGCTAAAATGTGTCAGTTTGATGATTTGAAACATGAATTAATAAAGGACAGACTCGTGTGATATTAATAATGCTGCTGTGAGAAAGATTTTGCTTTGTGACAGTGACTTAATGCTGAGCAAAGCCATTGAGATTTGTCAGATCCATGAAGTTACAGAAAGGCACACAAGTATGCTTGCTATTGATAAGAGTATGGTTTTAACAGGCTCCAGAGCTAATGAAAACAGCATGCAACATGTGACAGGCAAAAGCAGGCCTAAGCACATGGCAGCAGCAGCCCCTGCATGACTTCCAGGTAAAACCTGTAGTCTTCTAGCACATGCCAAGACCAGTTCAGTTAAAGGAGCATGCTCAGTACAGAACCAAGGTTATCCAATGCAGAACAAATGCTACTCAGTTCAGTAAAGGGGTGAATCAGCAAAACCCAAATCAAGCTTTATTGTTGACTGTCACAATTCTGGAGCCAACCATTAGTCCAGAAAAGAAAAGTGCATAGCATTTGGTCAGCAATTCCACAAATGTAAGAAGTGGAACCATTTTCAAAGATTTTGTAAATCAAGTAAACCTAACACAGTTATAAAGAAAAGTCACTCAAAAAAGCAAGTTGATCAAGTAAACTTGCCACTGTCCGCTTTCTATGTAGATGGTGTGTCAGTGATTGGTGAAAGGATTGATGCAGTAGATTTATTGGCAAGAATTGAAGTGTTTTGTACTGTTCGGATCAATGGTAAATCCATCAAGCTCAAAGTAGACACTGGTTCAAAGTGTAATGTTATGTCTGCAGATACTTTTGTAAAGGTCAAAGCTGGTGCACAACTAAATGTGACTAGTTGTGTGAGGCAAAAATAATGTTGCAGAAAAGAGCACAATGGCTCAAAATTAATAAATGTATGTTTAATAGTTCCAAACCAAATGCAGAAATAAAACTAGGTTTTATAGTTCCAAACCAAATGTAGAAATAAAACTAGGTTTTATTTTTGTCGTTTGGTTTGGAACTATTAAACATACATTTATTAATTTTGAGCCATTGTGGTCTTTTCTGCAATGTTATTTTTGGCTCTATTAAGGAGGGACATCCTTTATTGGAGCTCTGCTTGGCCAGATAGTGTTTTCTGTCTTGGATTCCAGTGTTTTTATTTTTTACTAGTTGTGCGAGGCTTGTTGCTTATGGAGGTGCAGAAGTTCAAACCAAAGGCTTAGTAGTGCTTTCATGTTATGTGACCAACAACTGTTATAGCCTATTATTCTATGTAGTTTGAAGACCTGTGCAGTCCTTATTGGGTCTCAAGGACAACTTGAAATGAATCTGCTTTCTTTTACCAAAGAAGTTAATCAAATAAGCATGTGTCCCAGTTCTAGCTTCACTAACACTATTTTTTCAGAGTATGCTGATGTTTTTGATGAAAAGTTGGGCAAACTTCCAGTGGTGTACTCTATGAAGCTAGACCTAGAGATCAGTCCAGTGGTCAGACCAGCAAGAAAAGTTCCCATAGCTATGTAGCATAAAGTCAAAGCTCAGTTGTATAAAATGGTGCAACAAGGTGTAATTTGTCAAGTTACAGAACCTACCAAATGTGTGTCATCCATGGTAGCAGCTCATAAAAAAGGCTCAGATGAAATCAGAATATGCATTGACCCAAGAGATTTGAACAAAGCATTGAAGAGACTGCATCATCCTATGCATACAGTCAAAGAAGTCACAGCCCTGCTACTGAATGCCACTGTTTTTTCTGTCTTGTATGCAAAGAGTTAATTTTGGCAAGTGATGCTTGATCACATATCTTTACTACTGACTACATTCAGTACCAAATTTGGAAGAAATAGCTTCCTCAGGATGCCATTTGAAAAACATTCTAAAGGTGAAGTCTTTCAGATTGCAATGGAGCAAATTTTGGGGGGTTATCCTTGTGCCATAATAGTAGATGATTTATTTGTCAGAGGCAATAGTGAGGCAGAGCATGACAAAAATCTTAAGAGAGTTCTAGACAGAGCACGCAACGTGAACTTAAAGCTCAATCCTCTAAAGTGCAAATTTAAACTTCCTAAAGTTACATATGTAGGTAATTTATTTACAAGTATTGGCTTGAGACTAGACTCGTCGAAGCAAGCAGCCATTCTTGAAATGCCAGCACCAGATAATGTGAAAGCTCTACAATGTTTTCTTGGTGTGGTCAACTATTTAGGCAAGTTTATACCAGACTACAGTGAATTGACAGCACCTTTGAGAGAGCTCACATGTAAAAATGCTACATGGTCATGGCTAGAAAAGCACCAGAGAGCATTTCAAGTTCTTTAAGCAGAAAATTACTACCCCACTAACATTAAGGTACTATGGTGTGAGCAAACCAGTAACTCTTTCCTGTGATTCTTTAAATTTTAGTTTAGGTGCAGTTATTCTTCAAGAAAACAGCCCAGTTTTCTACACATCTAAAACAATTACCCAGACTGAGATACAGTATGCTGAAATTGAGAAGGAACTTTTGGCAATAGTTTTGCATGTTCCAAGTTTCATCAACCTTTGGTTACTATTTTAAAGAAGGCTATGCATTCAGCTCCAGCAAGATTACAAAGAATTATACTCAAATTGCAAAAGTAGAACTTCAAAATGGTCTATATGAAAGGTAAACTTCGTTATCTGGCTGATACCGTATCCAGATTGCCTAGAAATACAACTGAACAGCTTGACACAGAGAATTTTGACTTTGATGTCATGGAAGTTTGTAATTTTTCTACCACAAGACTTGATGAGCTACAAGATCATACAATAACTGATCCAGTTTTGCAAAAGCTCAATCACTACATCAGTGTTGGATGGCCGTCAAGGTGATCTAGTGTACCACCTGATGTGCAACCTTACTTTCCTTACAGAGATGAGTTGTTGATGGAAGATGGCATTATTTCAAAGGTCCTAAAATTGTTGTTCCTGCTTCCTTACAACAAAGAATATATCTAGAATTTGCATCATGATCACCCAGGTTCTGCATCTACTAAGAGAAGAATGAGAGGACTTGTGTTTTGGACTTCTCTAGTGAAAGACATTGATAGAGTACTTTCTTCCTCTTCAGTGTGTAATAGTACTCAACCACATTTGCAAAAAGAGCCACTTCAGCTAAGTCAAATCCCTGAACTACCTTGGTCAATAGTAGCTAATGATATCTTCAAGTGGAACAATAAACATTACTTAGTGCTAGTAGACTCTTATTCAAATTGGTTTGAGATTGATCTACTACCCAGTCTAACTTTTTCTACAGTTATTACTAAGTTGAAATGCCATTTCTCCATCTATGGCAGTCCACAGAAGTTACTTTCTGACAATGGTACCCAATTTACCAGTCAACTGTTTCAGAGATTTGCAAGAGAATGGGACTTTGTACATGTTACTAGTAGTCCAGAGTATATGTAATCAAATGGACTAGCTGAATGTGCAGTACAGAGTCCAAAGCAATTACTTGAGAAGTCAAAGCATGATAATACCAATTTTTTTTAATTTACTCAATCTCAGAAATATACCCCATAATGATATACTTGGCTCACCTGCTCAGAGACTTCTATCCTGGAAAATCAGAACAACATTGCTTATCAGTTCTAGTTTATTGAGACCTAAAGCCAAAAACAACAAAGCCATTAGAGCCCAGTTATTTAAGAAGCAGTGAGGATACAAACATCAAAAGGTTTCAACTGGATTGGTCAGGTAATGAGTATAGGTGCAGAGCTGAGATTCTATTTTGTTTGGGTGTGGGATACAGGAGAAATGGCAGACATCTTCTTCCTTAGGCAGAACCAACATCACATCATCATACCTGTGATAAATACTCTAACTCTCAGAGCAATCTAGATGATATTCCTCTTCCAGAACTTGTCTTGACTCCTGATACTGTTCCAGCAGATGATCCCCAAGTTTCCTAAGATTGAAAAGTTGACAGAGACAATTCCAGTTGCTAAACCAGATCCCAAATTTTATGTCACATGATATGGTTTCATCTCAAAGCCCTGTGTGAAATACACAACTTGGACATAGTTATATATATGTACCTAGCTTTGTATAATTTCATGATGAAAATTATTCCTGTGTAAATTGCATATTTATTAATTCCAGCAACAATGACTAACACTTTTCTGAAAGAAGGAGGATGTTGAATAATAAGTGTGCTGTACCTTTAAAAAGCTTATCTAAGTCTGTGTGTGCATATAAATTCCTAGCACATGTTATCTTCAGTGCCATTTTGAAGGTGCAGCCAGAGTGTTAACATCTATGTGCATGATGGCTAGTTTGTTTATAAGTTAAAGTTACTTAACTTCCTTTACAATGTGTTTCTATATAATAAAACTGCTTGAACAAGAACCCTCAATGTTTGCCTGTTTCTTCCTGACCTGGTGAGCGACAGCCTCTGAAATGGTTTGACAGACAGGCTCATGCCATCAGTACACTTCTAACTAATGCATACAGATAAAAGTCTAAAAGCCTGTACTTCACAATATTCTTAAATGCATTCCAGCATATGTAGTATGTAGGTGACAAAACGGGATCATACCTGAAGTTCAGTACTCCTCTGTACAGATATATCCTGAAGAAAAAACATTGTTGCAGCCTTCCAAACATATATAACTCTCCTTACCATCATTTTAGCTAGCTATACATTTGCCTTTTTATAATGGTGTAGATTATTAATGGATTGCATCTGTCTTTGGCTGAGTTTCATAGATGTAAATTGCAGCATAAGCAAATGAATTGCATGCTAATTAACCAATTCAACACAGTAGAGCTATTCAATAAGCTAGAAAGCATCTACATAGACTCCATGCTGTATAGACATGGAAAGTCAACACAGCATGTTATGACCTGCTGCTGCTTTAATGCATTTGTATGTGCAAGAGACTGAAGCCAATGTTATTGCTGCTGCCAATAGACTTAGGCCGAGAAGGGGAGAGTTGTCAGGCCACATTTAACTTATCACAACCTACATGATGTGGAAATTGTAGAGTAGGGTGGACAAGGACATACTACAGCAACTCTGCAATATCTGGTGACTCAAATCAAAACCAAACAAGGGGAACCTATCCCAGTGGAGACAGAATAATAGCTACAGGTACCTTTCAGAGACCAACAGGGGACATGCTGGGGATGTCACAGGCATCAGCATCTGGGATTTTCCAGCAATTCTTGGATGCTTCAATATGCCAGTAAGCACATATATTTTCCCTGTAGTTCTGAGGAGAAGGCCAGACAAATGCAACAGTTGTAGCAGGTAGCACAGTACCCTGCAGTACTGGGTGCTATAGATTGCATTCATGTAGAAATGAAAGCACCACCTGGGGAACAGGGTAGGCTCTACATTAACAGAAAGGGCTACCACTCTATCAACTGCCAAGTTGTGTATAATGTCAAGGCAATCATCTTGAACATGTGTGCTGGTAACTCTGACAGTTACCATGACTCATATATCTGGTACATCTCACAACTGTACCCAATGTTTCTTAGGTGGGATATTCCACCGGGTCATCTACTGGGGGATGCAAGCTATGCAATGGAACAGTGGCTGATGACACCCATCAGAAATGCACATGCACCCATAAAAGAATGACATAATGATGCACATGCTCAAACCAGAAATGTCATATAACATGTGTTTTACCTGCCAAAGTGATGGTGCCAGAGCCTAGATACATCTGAGGGAGTCCTGCAGTACAATCTGTGGACATGTACAGAAATCTTCAAAGTATGTGCCATGGTACGCAACATAATCCTGAGGAAATAGCTGCAGCAAGATCAGCAAGGGGAAGGGGCACACATCCCACTACCAATGCCAAGGACACCACAGCCACAAACAGATGAGGAGTCAGAGGGGGATCCACCAGCTGCTGTAGGTGTAGGCAGACATAGGATTGCTCAGTATCCATATGCATTGGCTAGGGACCAAAAACCTTCCTTCTATTCACATATATATAGCAACATCGATGCCAAGCAACTCACACAACCTTTACCTCCCCATGTATGGTCTGTGCCCTGCTTGCATCAGACAGAGTCAGTTCTGGACAAACACTGTGGCAATTGCTGCATTTACAAGGTAAGCCCTGAACCTGGAATGTATTGTTTGATAATGTTATGGCATATCTGTGTATTTCGTTAGTTGTTACAGTAAGCAAATAAAAGGTGGGAGATTTGTACAAAGATTGTAACATGTGATGGCAGAGACTTATTTGACTTATATGTGTCCATTAGTAAGAAGTAGGCCACAGGCATCAAAGGTTAACACAGTCATACCTCTCAAAAGTACTGCTGATCACTGCATGCCCTCAGTTTAGCATGATACATTTGTACTAGAACATCATTGAAGAGAGAAGTTAGATAGTAATGATACACATTGCAGTTTCTAACTTTACAACCCTCACATGATCAAACAGGCAGGATGCAAAACAAGGAGAGTAACAAGAGCAACATATCCTTGTTTGTGCCATAACAGCAACTTACCTTTGCTTGCACCAAAACAACAGTCTATGCTTGTATGTGCCATAACAGTAACTCAGCTTTGTTTCCTCCCATCAACGGAACAGTTGTATCCTTGCATATGCCACAAGAGTAACTCACCTTTGCTCTCCCCCACAAAAGAACAGTCTGTGCTTGTTTGTGCCAACCAACCTGGCTTTCAATTGTTGGCAAATGCATATCATATTATTGCCAGTTAATATCCTCACACATTTTAAGGCCAAGGATATAGCATGGCTTACAGACCGCATGTCTCAGAGTTCTGGGCAGATAACTGATGTATGCCCAGTACGCACAGAAAGGTAAGACAGAGCTGTAAATATGCAAGTGATAATCATAATAGGTTGTGTGATCACTAAGTGCACTACATCGAAATATAATAATACATGTGAAAATAACAGTTTTATGATTTGATAGTGTACATTCTGTTGTAGCTGATTGTATGAAGAATGATGTCAGTTCTTTTGTGCAAAGATGTTTGGGTGGAAAAGAGGATAAGACACCCATCCTGTTTTCTAAAGGTGCATTGGAGTGAGAGTTGAAATCCAGACCTATGTAGACATATCTCATGTGTACTAACATTTTCTACTGTGTATATGTTATAGAGTGCTTTTCCTCATTTCATATATTTCTCTTTTTCATTTATTTTCTTTTCTTTTACATTAATAATACTAAAAACCTGATAGAGATAAGGCAAAAATTGAAGAGGTGGCTGGATGTTAATGAAAGAGAGCCTGCAAATTCTGCACTGCTTACTTACCTTTCCAAACTTGACTGACCTAAAAGTAACACTTTGTAAGTCTAACCTGACACATCCACCTGATGTAACCAATCACAGTTACCATCCATCTAACCTGACATACCCACCTGATGAAAACAATCACAGTTTACATTCCAACAACATAAACACTGAGGAAATGCTTACATGATGTGAACATCCCTACATGGATCTAACTTTTTGGGATTTGCATTTCTAATGAGTTCAGATCTCATTTGCATTTTCACTGTGTTACCACCCAGAATCTCCATGGAAAGGCAACTGAGTAGCTTGGGAAACTGAAGGACAGCCAAATGTTGAACACAGAACTGATATTACATTTTTTTCCTATTTTGAGCTTTCGCTTTAGCATACCTCTCCACTTAAAAATTTTTGCAGAATGTCCAGTTTTTGGCTCATACTTGAGGGCTGTTTCTCATAAACATTTTTTGATGCATCACTGGGATGATTGAAGGATTAAAGTCCCTAAATAATGACCATGGCATTTGAGTTTCAGACTTCATAACCTTCAGAGAATGCATTCTAACACAGATCCTGTTATTCTAACAAATTTCTAAGTTAATAAGAGCAGTATTTAAAATGTGTCCACATTTCTTGTGCTAAGAGGCAGAGAGGTATTGTGTAAGAGGCAGAGTGGTACACAAAGCTGTTTGCTGCTGCAAACCTCTTGTTCTATCAATTTACTAAGTTTGTAAGAGCAATATTTTAAAATTAACACAATTTCTGGCCCTTTCCCCCCATGATTTATGGCTTTGTTCAGATGTCTTGCTCTAAGAGGTTGAAAGATCTGCATGACTTATGAAGTGTACTGTTCAATGGGGGCAGGGCAGCAAAGCTGCATTCTGAAGCACCTGGTGTTCTATCAATTTTCTAAGTTTGTAAGAGCAGTATTTTAAAAGTGACTCTATTCCTGGCCCTTTTCCCACCCTATTATCAATGGCTTTTTTGCAGATGTCTTGCCATAACAGGTTGAGAGGTATGCCCTGTAATGCATTCCATGCATACCTCTTAACTGTCGATACAGATTTTTGGCTCATATTTTTGGTCTGTTCCTCATAAAATTTGTAATTTTCTGGCAAATCAGTGGGATGATCTGAGGAATGAAGTCACTAAATAATGACATACACTTGAGTTTCAGACTTTGAATCCTTCAGAAAAATGCATGTTAAAACAAACCCTGTTCTAGCAACTTTCAAAGTTTATATGAGTAATATTTAAAATGTGTCCCTATTTTTGTGCTTTTTAGCCCCCCCCCCTCCATTTTGTCAGGCTTTGTTCAGGAATTTGAGCAGTAAGAGGTTTAGAGGCATGGTTCTGTGACTGTATTTGAAAAATTTTCATATACAGATGGAACAGCAGCATGGCACCTACACAGTTGCTTCCTATTGTGTTGAATCACTCCATTCTCTTTCCCTGCTTCATGTACATGCTAGTCGGCTGCTTATGCCGCCAATTAGCATGCCACGATGTTTAAATGTGTCCATGGGGGTGTGCGCCTCTTACACAGTGCTTACTGAATTTAAATTTTCCCACACCCATGTCTGCATTGTGATGCGATGTGGACATGGTAAAAATCAGTGCGTAACCCATATTGAATCCCCTGGAGGACTATATAGCTAAACTGAATGTTCAACTTAGCAAACATCACCTCATCAAAGACAAACACTCAAAACCAGAATAATAAAAAAAACCTTTAAATTTCCTAATTATTTATATTAACTTTGAAATCACTTTACAGACTTTTCCCCCCAACTGACAAAGCAAACCTTCAACAATAAGAATTTATTTCATATAGATAAGGGGGGGGGGCATGTGCCAGTATGTGGTAGAACATTATTCTTATTAACAGCTAAGTTGTAGGAATTAAATAATCGCTATTTTGTACTTGAGCTGGATTTAGAAAGAATTTATTCTCCTACTGCTACAAGAAATTTCATGTAAGCATCATGGTCATGATTCTAAAAGCAGTTTTGTGGTCTCCCCATGCCAAGAATGTAAAGAAAGAAACAAGCAAGACTTCAGGGGAGAACTATACTATAAGTCTAAACCTCAAAATGCACTCTCTCGAGGCACTCCTAAAAATGGAGAACATTGATATCTGTGTAGTAACTGAGACCTGGTTCAAGGCTCCAGAGAGCATGCCTGCAATACCAGGCTACAACTCTTACCACACTTTTCGGCCACCAAACCTTGACCGAAACACTAAATGTGAAGGAGTGTCCATATTCACCAAGGATATTCAACCACCAGGCTAGTTGCCCAACACAATGTGTCTGAAATTCTCCAGGTGCAACTAACACTAGGTAAGACTGGAATCCAAATTGCACCTTGCTACAGATCCCCTACCATGCCCCAAGATTTTCACTACACCTTTCTAAACATACTGGAAAATATTAAGATACAACCAAACACCCTAATACTGCATGATTTAGGTTCATAGGTTCATAGGTTTGTACTAGGCTATCTGCCCTAGGGCATTTATAAGCCTAGCCAGAGTGTATGTGGCTTACACCACCCCTTAGGATGAGAATACTACGCCCTTTTAGGGTTTAGTTTACTATGCCTCTGTCTAGTAGTGACACAGAGATGACCCCCGGGGTAAACCTACGATCTCCCATCCACTCGTCGAGATTTCTCTTGAATAGAGTCAGTGAGGGGCTCTGCCTAACATGGACTGGGATTCTGTTCCAGAGTGTAGGGAGCCTCTGGGTTATGAATCTGTTCCTCCAGCATGTTCTATTTATTTCTGTGTTGAGGTTTAAGTCACTTGTTCTTGTGGCTCTGATGGATTTGGATTTTCTGAGGTGGAGCATGTCCATTAACTCAGGATTGGACATGGCCTTGTACGTCAGGCACAGATCACCTCTGAGTAGTCGGTATGCGACTGAATAGAGCTGGAGTTTTTTCAGTCAGGCAGCATATGACATATGTTTAAGACCCTTTATCCTCTTGGTGAGGAACTTTTGGGGTCTTTCCAACTGCTGCAGGTGTCGGGTGAGATACATCCCAAATGGGGCATTGTACTCAATCATTGGCCTGATAAGAGAAGAGTACAGGGGCACAATGACCTCTCTTGATCTAGATGTGAAACCCTTCATGATAAGGTGGGCAATATAGAAGGTCTTCCTAACCACTTTGGCAATGTGAGTGTCAAATGAGAGGTTACTGTCAACCTGGGTCCCTAGGTCCCTGATTACCTCTTCCGTACTTAATGGATTACCTCCTATGTGGTAATTTGTTGGTACCTTGTTTTTCCCTAAGGGTATGACTATACATTTTTTGGCGTTCTGCTTAAGGCCATGGCTCTGGCACCAATTATCCATTTCTATGAGGCCTCTCTGAAGGATGTTTGTGTCTGCTGGAGTATCAATTATGGCGCCCAGTTTGCAGTCATCTGCGAACTTTGTCAGCCACAATCCTCCTATGTTTGCCTGTACCTCGGAAAAATAAATGGCGAACAGGAGGGGTCCCAGGACTGAGCCCTGTGGGACACCGCTTGTGACTGGCTTAGAGTCTGACATAGCTCCAGCAACTCTGACCTTGTGGGTTCTGTCCTTGAGCCAGTTTGCAACCCATCTTGTGACATATGGGTTTACATTTAAGCTGGTGAGTTTGTCTATGATGCCCGAGTGGGGTATTGTGTCAAAGGCTTTTGCAAGGTCAAGGTAGGCTGTGTGAACTGCCTTACCCTCATCAATGGCCTTAGTGACTGTTTCAAAAAAGTCGACCAAGTTCAAAAGGCAGGATCTGCCCTTGACAAAGCCAAATTGGGTAGGATCCAATGTCTGTAGGTCCCCAATGTCTTTGTTTATGAGTTCCATAATAAAATTTCAACTACCCTGCCATTAACTGGGAAAACTACTCGTGCACCAACACCTTTGCCCAACGGTTCTTGGAATTCATAAATTCCAGCTCCCTGGATCAACTAATCCATAGTCCCACCAGGGGCTCTAATATCCAAGACCTGGTCATTACCAGCATGGGAAATCGATGCTCCACACCTATGGTCACACCCTTGCTAATCACCCTTGACATCCACATCTCACCCCCACCCCCAGTAAGGAAATCTTTGTAAAAAACTTCTCCAAAGCCAACTTCATGCTACTCAAGTCAGAAGTGACAAACTTCATGACACACATACACACGGGAACTGAAAGTTCGACTGCTAAATCCTACACTAAGGCACTGTATGAGCACATCCACTTATGCATGAATTGTGCCATCCAAATAGATCCAAGATGTTCTCCTCCAAAAAAAGGAAGCCAATCTGGTGGTCCCCTGCCATAAACAAACTTTACAACAGAAGGAAGAAACTGTGGCAGAAAAGAGGAAAATCCCAGGATGCAAAAAACTCCATTACCAGCCTCAGTAAGAAGCTGAGATCCCTCATAAAATCCTCCAAAGCTAGTTATGAAAATAAAATTGCCAAAGATTCCAAAGAGAACCACAAGGCATTCTATAGCTATGTCAAGAATATAAATGGCAATGCTCAGATCTGCTCTGAGCTACAACAGAATGGCATTAAATATACTGATCCCAAGGATATTGTCAATATCCTAGCAGATTGATTCAGTGCCAACTTCACCCCCCCCCCATGCATTAAAGGGCCCATCTCAATACCGAAATATTGCCAAATTCCGGTAATCGTGGCCATACAGGTAAAAAACACACTCTCCAAAGCTAATAATACAGCATCCATGGGACCAGATGACATCCCAGGCTGTGTACTACATGAACTACAAAATGAACTGGCACCTTACCTAAGTATTATGTTTAATCATAGCCTCACCTCAGGCTTCGTGCCCACTGAGTGGTGCACAACTACAGTTATCCCACTCCACAAGATGAGATCCACCTTGGATCCTGGGAACTACCATCCCATCAGTCTGACGAGCCTGATTTGCAAGGCCATGAAATGTATTATCATGGAACTTATAAACAAAGACAATGGCAACCTTCAAACACTGAACCCCGCCCAGTTTGGGTTTGTGAAGGGCTGATCTTGTCTCCTGAACCTGATTGTCTTCTTTGAATCAGTCTCCAGAGCCATGGATGAGGGTAAGGCAGTCCACACAGCCTATCTGGACCTTGCCAAGGCCTTTGACACCATCGAACACTCTGGAATCATAGATAAACTTACTAAGCTGGGCTTTAATCCCTACATCACTCAATGGGTTGCCAACTGCCTTACTGACAGAACTCACACTGTAAAAGCAGCTGACACCAAATCCAGCTCCAGACATGTCACAAGTGGAGTACCTCAGGGTTCAGTCCTGGGAATGCTCTTGTTTGGCATCTACTTCTCTGAAGTACAGGCCAACACTAAGGGACTCTGGCTAACAAAGTTTACAGATGACGGCAAACTGTGAGCCATTACTGAATCCCCAAAAGATTGGGATATTCTACAAAAGGGCCTTAGAGAAACAGGTGCTTGGTGCCAGAGCCATGGGCTCAAGCTGAATGCCAAGAAGTGTATAGTTATCCCCTTTGGGAAAAAACATGTACCCATGAATTACCACATAGGTGGCAGTACACTAAACACTGAAAGTGTGATAAGAGACTTAGGGACACAGGTGGACAGTGGTTTCACCACTGATAACCACAATGCCACAACAGTCAGGAAACCCTTCTATGTGGCACACCTCATCACTAAGGGCTTTTCATCCAGAAAAAAGAGGTCATTGTCCCACTGTACTCATCCCTCATTAGACCCATTATAGAATACAACGCCCCATTTGGTATGTACCTCTCAAGACATCTGCAACAACTGCAAAGACCGAAGAAATACCTCACTAAAAGAATCACAGGCCTAAAGCAGATGCCCGATGCTGACCATCTAAAAACACTCCAGCTATACTCTGTCGCATATCATCTACTAGAGGCGATCTCTGCTTAACAAACAAGGCCATGTCAAACCCAGAGCAGTTGGACATGCTACACTTAAAGAAATCCCAATCCCTCAGAGCCACACACTCCAGGGGTCTAAGCCTTGTCATCACAATGAACAAAAATGTTGGAGGGATAGGCTCCTGACCCAGAGACTCCCCATACTCTGAAATAGACTGCCCATACATGTCAAGCAGAGTGCCTCTTTGGCCCTCTTCAAAAGGAACCTTGATGATTGGATGGGAGATAGTAAATTCACCCCAGGGATCACATTAGTTGCCCTGCTAGACAGGGGTCGAGGGAAGTAAATATTGTGGGAACAAATAACCAGGGAATTGTTATGATGAGGCTTGTATAGGCCCTAGGGCCAATAGCCTAGTACCAACCTATGAACCTATGAACTAAGTCACTGTTCTTTATTCTAAGGGAGTCAAAGTATATATTGCCCTGAACACTTTCATAAGTATGGATTGGTGGAATATGACGGCAAAGTCACATCTGCCCTGTCTGAAGCCCCCCGGTGCCCCAGGGCAGTATCCCTGTTAATTTCTACATTGTTGTTATCATTCCCCTTCCCTAATGCTGCTTCACCACCATAGCTGTATCACTCCACCCTGTTTCCTTTTTATTTATCTTGCATTGATGGATATTCTGTCTTCTTCTTTAACTTTTCTCTCTCAAACTCAGTCTATAACTAAGTCCACCTTGAGCATAAAGGTACCCCTTGCAGCCAGGTTTCACAACAAGGTAAGCATGGCCAACTCTTCTATGCATAGTGTAGCTTGGCTCAGTGTCTGACATTGATAGAATGTACCCTTCAAGTTCAAGCTTTCTGACTATATCATCTTGACTGTGCACATACTCCTCAGTTAACCCCAGTACTTGCTATACCTCCTTGGTGTACATGGGTATGCCACTGTTCTTCATCTCACTTTGTTAGTCCTTACTTAGTATCAGTATATTTCCTCCTTTTACAATGTGATTTAATAACACTAAAAATTACAGAATCACATTATGCAGCAATGGTAAACTACAAGAATTTGATGCAGCATACTGTGGTACCCATAGGCCCCACAAGTCAGAGATCAGAGTTCACTCTCTCTCAAAGTGATCCAAAAACTCCTCCCATCCTCCTTTATTTGCAGGTAGGCGACTATCTGTTTACTCATGTCAGCGCAGTTCATACCTTTCCATGGCTGACGGTCATAGTCCTGGTATCTGGTCCCTTGTCTATCAGCATACCTCTGATAATTAAACAACTTGACAATTGGAAACCACAGCATATAAAAAGCAAAAATATTGTATACATAAAAGATGGTGAGCAGTGTCTGCAGTTAAGAAAAAATACTCAGTCAACAAAATGCTATCAAATATAATCATGAAGAAAAAAACATTTTATAATGTAATTCTTAACAGGTAATTTCTATCACTGACACTGACACAGGGTGTGCCCTGCTTAACACAAATGTTTTTTTTTTTTTTGGATGTGCTGTAATCTGTTAAAAAGAAAACATGAAATTAAAATCTTGAAATTATATGTAGCTCTAATTCTTGCATAAAACTAATGAGTAGGACGTTGGCTTTATGGTTTATACACCATTCGGAGAGTTTGGTTTATTATATTAGCAGCTGGCAAGTCAGACTCAAAGAAAACAGATAATATCTGATGGAAAATCTTAAGCATACTCATTATAATTTGATTTATGTTCTGATTCCAGGGGAAGAAAACAACTTGTGAATGTCAAATGCTTAAAGAACATTGACAGCCCTTTTTATAGTCTACCTGTTCTATTTATGAAGCAGTGGATATGTATATATTTTCATTTAGAAATAATTTATATTTAAAAAATAATGCATTAACAGAGTATAAAATTAAAATCATTCTGAAGAACTAAAGACTTTTCTGCTTTGTGTGACTGCATATTTGTTTTCTGTAAGATTAAAATAATGATTATGTAGTCTTTCCATGACTTCATTAGTCCTGCTGGTGCTAAAAAACAGAGTGTTTCTGCTTCTTAAATAGCACGCGTACTTTCCCATAAGTTTTGTTATCAGAATACATATTTTGAATTGGTTATACCGGGAAACGAAAATGAAGTCATGACATGCAATATGCCACTTTCGTAGAGGCCAACATAAGCAGCATTTTAAAACATAAACAAGTGGGGTGTAGAAAACAAAATTATCAGCACAGATAGAATTTAAATAGAATGAAAATGAAATATACTCTCTACTGACTTTATGCTACTTCAGTGGTAATGTGCAACTTAGACAGTATCAGATGTTTCTAACTGACCTATGCATTCCCAGAGCCCTCTTCCATTTCCATATTTATAGTTGGATTAAAGGTGGAAACCAAATTCCTGCAACAATATCTGTAAGTGGAAGAGTTTAATGTGCTCTGCTAGTATGCCATGTGGTGATGACCAAGGCATCACTCCCAAATGACTCAACGTTTGACTCCCTCTGATCTGCTCATTTTTTTACAGTGCCTAAGTGAAGATTGCCTGACAAAGTCCCACCCTGCCTAGAACTGGTAGTCTCAAGCAGATCTAAATATAACAGGAAATTTAAAACACAAACACCTTTGAGGTCCACCAGCACAAATAATCACAATAAAAGAACCCAAACTCCTTAAATACAGCAGATCAAATGACTCAAAAATGAAAGACAACAGAAAGATGATAAAAAATATAAAAAAATACTATAAAGTATATTAAGACAGCCCATGCACTTAAGTTAGCATCTTGAGCTAAGGATAATTACAAATCTTTCTTTAGCTATATCAAGAAGCTAAGTAATAACACGCAACATTGCTCTGGATTTATTTATTGTGGTACCACATACTCTGACCCAGTAGACTTTGCCAACATTAGAGCAAACAAATTCAGTGCAAACGTCACACAGATGACTGTACAATGACAACCTGAAGTTCTCAGACCCTCCCAATATTCCCTACAAGACATATACTAAACGTGATCTCCAAGACTGAAAATATTTCCTCCATGACATCTAACAATATATCTGGCTGCTTAATAAACAGTACTAAACAAGCTCTGGTAAAGCCACTACTTTAGCTATTTAATCTGAGTTTAGCCACTGGATTTGGCCCTGAGGTTTGACTCACAGCAGCAGTGATACCACTCTGCAATGGTGGCGACATCACTGACATTGGGAATTATAAACCCACAAGCCTGGTGAGTCTTATCTGGAAAGAGATGGAGCATATTATATAGGTCATAGTAGCTGAGGTCAGGAAAAGTAAGAGCAAGAAATGTTAAGTGTTGGGTAAGTCTGAATGGAGAGAAGATATGTAAACAAGGATAGTAGTATTTTGGGAATTTAATTCATCCTCATGTATTGGTGAGTATCTACACAAGGTGAACCCTGTTTTTACAAAATCTCACCAAGACATCACTGATATATAGCCTGTGTTTTATACAGCACATATCATGGATAGAAGTAGATTAAAAAATAAAAAAGCTGGCTACACAAATCCCACAATAAAAACATGCCCAATCCTAGAATGCACACTGGTGTTGGGACTAGAAAAAAAAGAGTGTAGAATCCTCAGGACATAGAAACATTCCTTCAATGGTGTTACTCCTTACTCAGGGGGAGGATGCTCCCCTTGTTGTAGAAGAAAGTAGCAGTCCACAAAAGCCACAAAAATTGACAGGCCAAAAAAGAGCCATAAAGATGATAGAGTAGACTATTGAGGATAAGGAAGAAATTATGTACTGTTACTATTATTCAGGAAGCAAAAAAATTCCAGATAGAAGATATTCAAAGTGATTAAGAGAGAAATCAGAGAAAAGAAAAATACTTGCACAAAAAACTGTCAAAACCTTCAATTTTAAGATTTTTGAAAGGTATTAAAAAGAAACATGTACATGGTAAAGAAAGAGAGATCTGATATGCTACAATATTTATGCAAAGGAGAAAGCCAAACTAATCAACACAAGAAAAATAGCTCCAAAGATATTTGAAGAGAAATACAGGCAAATGCACCCAGATATGGAAATTTTCACAATACAAAAACATAAGATCACAATACAAGTATGACGAAACAATACGTTGCAGAAATGAAGGAGAAACAGGTGGGACAGGAAGTATTCAATCACTTGTCACATGAAGATACTATGAAGCCTTCAGTAGCACACCAGTACAAAAGTTCAGATGGAGTTGCACAGCAAGGGAAGGAGCAGGAAACAATGACAACTCTGATGCAGTCAATGCTATGGAGTGATGGGCCAATGAGTTCCCATACGGAACAGCAACTGATGACACAGGATGCAATTGAAGAGAATATGTCACAGGAAGATGCTCTGGAACTTTCTGTAGAATGCTCAGAGGAAAAGGAGAACAATGTGTCCTCAGTTTGGAAGAAAATGATCTAAGGGAAGAGTTGCTTGATTTAATGGAGATGGGTACACATATTAATGCTGATGAAAGAAACAGATTACAGAAAGTCAGTAAGACCCAAAATGTTAGAAGTCTGATAAAACAAATGAACAAAGTGATCAAAACTATTAACAGAAATTTATGACAGATGTAAATATAGATATATATTCCTGCGCAAGTAAATTAATAACAGATAAAGTATTCCCACAAAAATACAGAGCAATGAGGGAAAGAAAGGGAAGGAATTAAACGTCATCATGGAAGCATCAAATAGAGAAAACTATAAAGCAATTAAGACAAGAAGTGTCAGTACAGAACAGGGGACAGATCAACAAAATATTTAGAAAGATAGACATGATAAAAGCAATGTGCAGTATCAGAACAGACCAGGGTCTATTGTACACTATTGCAAATAATAAACTAAAGATATCAGTGGAGGAGGAGAAACTTAAATATAAAGGAAAAGTACAAAATAAGCAATTTATTGATGACCCAAAAAGTATTATAGATAACTGGGTAACAAAGCAAAAGGAATAGAAACACCACCAAAAAAGAAGAAATAGACATATTTTGGAGAAATATCTGTGAAGACTCTATGAAACATAAAGATGCTGAATGGATAGAAAAAGTAAAAGAAATATTAAGAAATTCAAATATGCAGAATATGAAATGGGATGAAGTAATGGCCAGAGAAACCGAAACAAAATTAAGAAAAGCTATTTGGAAAACCCCAGGCCCAGATGCAGTACCTAACGTTTGATTAAGGATTTAGCCCTGAGTAAAAACTACTTATATACGCATCCTGGACAGACACTGACCTGGTTAACAACAGGAAAAATTATACTCCTCCTTAAGAGTTAATCTGCAAGCTGCCCTAAAAACTATAGACCAGTAACTGGCCTTCTGAAGATGTATCAATTATATACTGGAGTTGATGCTGACAGAGTTTATAGTCATTTAGAAGAAAACTCAATCATGGCAATAGAAAAAAAAGTTAACAAAAGAAAGTAAGATGGAACAAAGGATAATTTCTTGTTAAAGTAAAGTAAGTAATGGGGAGTCATAAAAGGAGTAAGAATCTAAGTATGGCATGGATAGATTGCAAAAAAAAACATTTAACAGCATCTCACATTCATGGATAAAGGAGTGCTTACTGATGTATAAGATACACCTACATTGATTAATTACATTACAGTGACCATGAAACAATGGCAAACCATGTTGCAGCTAAACCATGATTAATGACAAATTATTATCCCAGGGATAAACATTCAAAGGGGGATATTCCAGGGTGACTCTTTGTATCTGTTATTTTTGTTTCTTGCCCTTAATCCATTAAGCTATCTACTTAACAGATTAGGTCATGGTCAAAATTTTGGTCCCAGAAAATAAAAAAATTGTAAAGACTTATCATCGTCTTTTTGTGGGTGATTTAAAACTGTATAGTTCATTTGATAAGGAGCTGAAAGCACAACTGCAAGTTGTCAAACTTTCTCAGTTCATATAAGAATGCCATTTGGTCTTGACAAATATACAAAAGCAACATTTAAACCAGGAAAGCTGCAGCACCAAGAAAATGTCAGCTTGGGACAGGAATGTGATATAAAGGAAAATGAGCGGGAGAGAGTGTATAAATATTTGTGAATTGATGAAGGATTGAAAATAAAACATGAACAAATACAAACAAAACTCAGTCAGGAATATTTTAGAAGACTAAAATTAATGCTGACATCTAGGAGCAAAGTTCAAGTTATAAACCAATTTGCTCCTCCTATTCTAACCTACAGTTTTGGGTGCCTGCTGACCCCAAAGTATTGGATTAGTTGCACAGGAAAACAAGAATATGCTTCACTCTTACCAAATAATATATAAAAGTCAGTGTATACCAAAATTATATGTTCCCCACTCTGAAAGAAGTATGGACCTCCTTGAAACTGACTACATGTATAGATCTGCAAATGTAGGACTGCATGCTTATCTGCTGACCTCTCAATATCTATGTTTGAGAAATGGTGAGCTGGAGAAGGCAAAATGTTTAGAAGACAAAGTAAAACTGTGTATACTTGGACTACCTGATAGTGACAGAAATATGTTTAAACAGACAATGTATCTCTGGAAAGAATGCCAAAGAAAAGTACTAAGGGAAGGAAAGTGGGGAAGAATGTATAAGGGAAGAGATGCTTTGAGAACAAAATGTTGCATATATGAAGTCGTTTGAGCATTTAGCATATTTACCAACTGAGTTTTTGTGGGCTTTGTAAAGGATCTCCTTATTATGCTGGAAAACCCTGGAGATGTTATAGGCACAGGAGTTCTGGTCATATTAGTTCTCTGTATGATATGACCTGTAGCAGAACACATGAGGACTGGATCATGGAGATTTGTTCTGTCTCACTGTACGTGCAGTTACAGAAGACTTCTTGCCTATAACTGTTCAGCATTGGAAGCCTGTGTACACCAGACACAGTGACAGAGATTGCAAAAGTTTATGAAGAGGACCAGAGGGTCTGTACTGGGGAAAGGGCCAGGAGATCATCCAGGATTCATAAAATGCAAGAAATGGAAACTGCCAGTGGATTTGCTGCTCTAGCAAAGTTTATGTATTTGTTTTATTTATTTCCATTTGTTTACCAGATAGAGTGTCTGGGAAAGTTGTCCTTTTTCAATGGAGTCCTAGGGAAGACAAGCTCCACCAAGACATTACAAAACAAAAGAAAAGCTTACAAAGATTTCAAGTGACAAACAAGTATATGTGCATGTATATGCATATATGCCCCATATACAAAAATAGGAAAAGAGGGTTGTGGATGCATGGATGAATGGATAGATGGATGGATGGATGGATATCGTTTACATGCCTTTGACTAAATTTTTTTTAGGTTGACCTGGAAAAAGCAGTTATATGTTGATTGCACATACAGGCTTTTTTTCTGTACAAGATTGTGTTACAGTGGGGATCAGGGAATTTACCCTTTCCCCATCGCAGTGCAATCCTGGGGTTGGTATATTAAAATTAGCAAGGGGAGTGAGGTGTGGGGAGTTTCCCCCTTACAAAAAACAAGTTTAATAATGTTTAGTATGTTTTCAAATAAATTAGGGATTGTGCATAGGTTTGATTTTTTTTTTAATGTAGTGACATTCACACACACACACACACACTCTCTCTCTCTCTTTCTTTCTCTCTCTCTCTATTCAGACACACACACACACACACACACACACACACACACGCATGCGCACACACACACACACACACACACACACACACACACACACACACACACACACACACACACACACACACACACACACACACACACACACACACACACACACACACAGACACACGCATGTGTGTGTGTGTGTGTGTGTGTGTGTGTGTGTGTGTGTGTGTGTGTGTATAGATATCTATATCTATATCTATATATATATATATATATATATATATATATATATATATATATATATATATATATATATATATATATATATATATATATATATAGATATATATATATATATTTACACAGAGATATATCGGTCACCTGACTTGGATAAAAGACCCAAATGCCACCATTCCAAACATTGTACACAAACATTGACAAGGCAAATGGCAACATGCTACTGCATTTGTGCCTAGCAATAACCTTGGCACATGCAAAATTAAAACTAAACAAAAACACAAAAAGAAATAGAACATTATTTTATGTAGTGGGGCAACCTCCTCTCTCCCATGATTGGGGGTCTGTGCCTACCACACCCCTTGCTAATTGTGAATAGTAACTCCAAGACTGAACTATATCAGAGAAAGGGCATATTGCCTAACCCCAAAAATTGTGCAATCTCACACACCTGTTGATCATATACTTAGTAGACCAAATTTTGTTGACTGAACAGCTGTTACCACAGTAAAATATAACTGATCGATGCCAGCATGTTGAGCAATTATATTATTAAAAAGCAAAAACATCAAGAACACAAAAGAAAAACAAGCCTTTTCCTTTTGATATCCATTAACCAAAACCCTGTCACTAAACTCATACATAGTTTGTCTGAATAGTGGTCGTGTTACTGAAAGGGGTTTCTAGGGTATGGTTCGAAGGTAAGGGTAGCGACAGAAGCAGGGTTGAGGATAGGGTTAGGGTTAGAATACATTACTAAGTATGGGTAGAGAGGCTTCATTGCCTTGCACCACCATACTAAACCATGCTAATTTTAAACCTCACTCTGTCCCTGTCTCTAACCTCAAATCTACACCTTATCTTTAAAAAACACTTTCTGTAACACTACAACTGCACAAGATATTCATACACACACGACATATAACATCACATATACTCAACTCTAATCCTAATCTGCAAATATTCCTAAATTCACTCCCACTGCCTACTTCTGAAACTTTTGGTATTTAACAAAACTTTCACCATTAACACCCCCGTCCCACACTTACATTCCACAGCCCTTCTTCCTCCTTTTTATGTACGCACCACTTGATCATGCAACATATGTTTAAAATTGCAAAGGCATTTGATACCATACTACATGCCAACAGTGTCAACAAGTTAAATGCATACCAAATCAATCCCTATGTAGTTAAATGGATTGCTAATTGGCAAAGGGCTAGAATCCATATTGTGAGGGTGGCAACCACATACTCAGAAACCATGAAAATAACCAGTAGAGTATCATAGGGATCCATGCTATGACCTCTGCAATTCAGTATATACTTCCTAATCCCTAAACCAAAATAGGGGTGGTTTGGTTAATCAAGTTTTCAGATGATTGTAAAATGGCGTTATACTTAAATCTCCTTCTGATATGTAGAAGCTACAAAATGAACTTAAATTATGTTACTATCTGGTGCTCTGCGAATGAGCTAAAACTAAATGCTAAAGAATGTGATATTGTTGCATTTTGCAAGCAAGACCTCCACCAGCTTTTAGTATAGAAAACTTCCCACTCCAAAAAAAAGATGCTATGAAAGACCTTGGAAAAGGGGCAGATAACTACCTTACTTATGATCATCAGGTTTTTGCAATGGTCAGGATTTTTTTTTTGTCTGGCACAGCTGATCACAAAGGGTACTTCCTCTACATCCAGAGAAGTCCTTACCCATTTATATTCCACACTGATCAAGCACATCATCCATTGCAATACCCCCCTCCCCCTTTGGGATGTATCTTTATCTTTCTAAACATAGCAATCAGATGGAGGGACCCCAAAGATTCCTGATAAAAAAAGATTATGGTCCTAAAGGACCTGTGCTACCAAGACAGGTGGAGGCTTTGTCCATGTATTCAGTGTTCTATAGACTCCTTAGGAGCAATCTGTTCCTTGCATTCTAGTCCATTATGGATCTGGCAGTCCAAGTCTACTTATTTCTTCATAAATCAAACAGTCCGGTGAACACTAGGACTATAGATCTGAACTTGCTTCAGCAAATAAACAAATTGTGATGAGAGATAGATTTGTTACACACTGAATACCCCTTCTCTAGAGGAAACATCCTCTCCAGATCAAGGAAAAGTGATGCAGTGTCTTCATTTAAAAATGAATTAGACAGCTGGAAATTCTCCCCCTATATGACTGGCCTATCACTCTATGAAAAAGGAGTTAAGCTCTAACAGTGGGTACTGGTAAGGCATAGATAGCTCAGTTGCCTTGTACATTCTATGATTCTATGATTTATACATCAAAAGTGCACTCAACCAATTGTCTAAATGCATCACTCTGTTGAACAAATACATAATGGACAGAATGAAGGTGGTCCACACATGCATTCATCTATCTATCTATCTATCTATCTATCTATCTATCTATCTATCTATCTATCTATCTGTCTGTCTGTCTGTCTATCTATCTATCTATCTATCTATCTATCTATCTATCTATCTATCTATCTATCTATCTATCTATCTACCTGCCTGTCCTATAAGAAGTATAGTAAACATATGATATTAAATGAAGTGTATACAAAAGTTAAGTCATTTGTTTTAAATTAAGTCTTGTGAGAGGATGGTAGAAAAAATAATGAGTAGCACTGGAGACAGAGAGATGAAAAAAAAATGGGTAGCTGTCAACATGAGTAAGTAAAATGGCTGTCTACTGAGATAGTAAAGGGGACCTAATACAACAAAAGTAATAAAAGATTTATATTTTATAAGACAGGATGAAGTTCTTTGGATAGAGGTGAGAGTGGCTAAGGTACTAGGTCATGTAGGGAGGTACAATGAGGAGAAGAAGAAATACTGTGTTTCATTGGGAGAATTAGGTGGGTAAATAGTGAATGTGTGGGAGAGAAGAGTAAGAAGTGGAAGAGTAAGAAGAGGTCAAGTTAGTTGAAGGAAGAGCAAAAAAATCAAGAAAACAGAGGAGGGCGAGGATTAAGGTAGTATGTGGCTGCTATTCAAAGGGAGAAAAGTAGTGAAAACTAAGTGAGTACTGAAAGCAAGTAACTTTGGTCCAGAGACTTAACCTGACACAGTTTCAGGTCCATGTTGCAGTTCGATGAAATTTTAATTTTCATTGCAAAACTTTAGTGTTAGCTTTTGCTCTGAAATTAGAACAATCGTAATCCAAAAAATGGGCTATAAAATGTCTAGGTACATTGGCATACATGCTTCTAAAAAGAAATTATTTGGGACCTCTTAATGAGGAAGTAGTTGACCAGTTTCAAAAGGTTCTTTAATTAAGTCTCGATAAAAAGAACAGGATTATTACCCTCTTTTCCTTCTGTCTGACCAATAAATCATAGCTTGTTGCATCTGCTTCCATTTGCTTCTTTTCTTTAAATCTTCAATTTTCATCTCTGTTCTATGTGCTTTAGCTGTAACTCCCCAAACTGATTTGGGTACAGCATTAATGCCTCCTTTTAAGATTTAAGATTCACTTGCTGTTTTTTAACTGAGGCAGACAGCATTTGTAACTGTGTTCCTGTTTAGCACTGGCCATTTTATGTTCAGAAGTTCAAAAAGTTCTTATTCTCCAAATGTTTAAGTTCTACAGCCTGAACATGTATTTTGTTTTGCTCCACTGCCACTCAAGCCACTCTGTATTCAAACATAATTACTTTCATACTTTGTAATTCATACTTTACTACTTTGCACTATTTTATCAATATTGTATATACACTGCTTCATATTCATGATTATAGTGTCTATGTAATTCTCTAAAAACCATATACTGTATTGTATCGCCTATGGGCCTCCACTGAAAATGGGCTCTTCTTGGCCCAGTGGAGTTTCCCAGTCATCAAACTGTAATAAATACATAAATAAATAAAATGGCCCTTTGGTGGCTTTCACTAAAGAGGAGAGCATCTGGATTGTCATGCACATGTCTCCAGTGCCAAGTTGAGCTGCCAATCTGTTGAAAACAAAAAACAACACAAAGCAGAAAACTCGGTTTATACAGACCCCAATTTTATTATTAGTGCTTTTGTTTAAACATTGTCAAACTTCTTCAGATCTAACTCAAAACTGCATGCATCAACTTTAAAACTTTTCCTCATCACATGACCCACTAGTTCCCACTGGAGTCACTAGATCTTAAAGATATCATGACCAGATATTCCATTCAAGTAGTAATTTACCCTAAAGCTGCTTTTTAAGTAGCAGAAAACATTACAAATGTAGTACAACAAAATAAAGTGCCTGACATTCATTCAATACATGTCATGTTATGATCATTTCCAGCAGTTAAATTCTTACTTTATTATAAAAGCTTAAGAATCATTGTAGTTGTTTTTGTTATACCTCTTCTTTATAAAATTACTGTTAAAGTGCTAGAAAAACTGCCACTTTTAATGATTTATATGAATAAATAAATAAATAACACACTGTATAAATATTCTGCGGTAGTGCAGCAGTAACGTTGTTGCCTCACAGCAAGAGGTTCACCCGTTCGATTCTCGGCTTGGGTAGGGAGTGCCTTCTGTGTGGAGTCTGCATGTCCTCCCCGCAGTCGACTGGGCGTTTGAAAGACATGAATGGGCATGCCTTCATTGAAGGTTGGGCATCGAGCTGGCAACTCGACACCATAAAAAACAACTGCCAATCATTAGCGGACCGGAGTTCCACTGTGGCGAACCCTAACCAGGAAAAACCGAAAGACAAACAACAACAACATAAATAAAAGGGATATAAAAATGAAAAAAGAAAATACAAAAAGTATTATGAAAAAATGTACAAAAAAGCATATAAAACAATACATCCAAAAATAATACATACATAAAAAATCAAAATAGCATGAGAACCCCCTGCTTATCTATGACAGCCATGCTAAATTTACTAAGTCTATTTATTCAAGGCCCTAAGCACACTATTGGCAGATGAATATTCATTCAGGCCTGACCATCCCTATGCATTAAGTATGATTTGTCATTTTAATTATTTCTCCTCTAGTTGCAAAGACAAAGGTCCATCCCTTGCACTGACCAAAACTTGCTCTATTACCATATATTTAAACTCATGGCCCTTATTACTAATAACATGTTTGGCTAGAGCATTCATTTTTGCTTCTTAATAGCATATTTATGCTCATATATTCTTTCTTTCAAGTTTCTCTCTACTTTCCCAACATAGTATGAAGGATAATCTCGAAAGGTGGCCAGATATACCACCCTCTTTGAGCAACAGTTGTATTTACCTCCCAGATTGTTCTTAATACTTATTTCAAAACTGTCCCTTACATTACTTAAAGCACAATAATGCCACATAGCACATCCTTTCTTTCCTGGGTTCCTTTTATTTGTGCTTTTTGATTTTTTTCTCTAACAGAGCCTTAGTGTTTGTATCTCTTCTTGTAATTAATCTAGGTCTTTCTTTAAGTATGTCCCTTAGATGCCAATTTTCCTCAGTAAGTACCCATTTTTTACTAGTATATTTCTTATTGTCTCATAATCGCTAGTGTAAGAGGTAATAAAACTAGAGGTATAAGCTACTTTATCTGTGTTAATGTCCGCATGTATTTGCACCTCATGTTTTTCATTATTTAATATTGTCTGAAAATAACCACTTTTCCTTTTATGTGTAACCCCTCCAATCAATTCTGTCAACAATCTGTCTGGATAGCCCCTAGGTTTAAACATTCCTTTCAGGTTGTCACATTCTCTTTGAAACTCTTCATCTAATGTGACCATCCTGGCTGCACAGACCAGCTGTCTCTTGACAACTGATCTCTTTTGATGGGCAGGATGTGCACTATCATAATGCAAAAACAATTTGGAATATGTTTCCTTCCTATGCATTTTAGAAAAAAATATTTTAGCATATTGATCTTTATACACATTTACATCTAAATAAGAAATAACAGTGTTACTCATTTCTTATGTAAAGGTCAAAAATCAGTAGTGCCATTCAAATAATTAACAAATTATTTTAAGTAATTTTCATCTCTTGCCCACAAAATAAAGATGTCATCCAGGTATGTTAAATACAGGGGCATTTTCTCTTTGTAGTCATGCCCATTTAAAACATAATTCCTTTCCCACTGGGTCATAACTAGATTTGTAAAAACTGTACCACATGATGACCCCATGGCCACCCCTGCTTTCTGTAGAAAATACCTTCCCTCAAAATATATGTAGTTGTTTTGTAGAACAAGCTCAAACAGGTCCACAAATAAATTAATTTCTGATTGTGATACAGCTTTACTGACCCAACTGTAGTAGAATCACCAAGAAAAGGTCCTTCACATCAATGATGAGAAACAAATAGGCATCATTATACCCTGTTTCATTTAACAACTTCAAAAAATGCCATGAGTTTTTGCATATTTGTGCTTCTTGTTACAAAAAACCTTTTAACTTGAGATCCAAATACTTTCAGGCAAAAGTGTCAGAATTGCTTCCATTGACTATGGGATGCATAGGAGGTTCATTCAGCCCCTTATGAATCTTTTTTTACTCAAATATTTTTTATTTTGAAATAAAACACAAACATTTTAATTACAATTAACAAATTGAATAATTAATTAACTATTTACAATATTTACATTTAGCTTGACAAAAGTAGACTTTAGATAGTATTTGATATAAACAATTGATAATAAGTCAAAACAAATAATAAATATGGTATCATGAGGTGACTGAGATCGATTGTAAAGTGTCAATCAATGACAGAACTTTCTTCTATGGATTATTAACTAATGACTTAGGGAATATTCTTAGTTCTTTGACTTTTATTACCATTGATGCTGTCTTCTTCAATTGATATAGAAAGTCCCCCATGGTAGGTGATATGTTAGAATTCCATTTCCTGGTTATACATTTTCTAGCTATTGTTAATATTGTCCACAGCTGCTATACATTTGTTTTATTCATGGGAGGACCTTCATTTATATTCAATAAAATCAAAGCTTTAGTCATAATAAATGTGACTGTGAAAATTGCTTGTAGGAAATTATTAACATCATTCCAAAAAGTTTTTATCTGCATACAGTTATAAAAAATATGAGACCAATCCGCTTCAGAGACTCATTGACATCTCCAGCATAACCCTTTACTAGACGTATTGATTTTTTATTTTTTTTCAGGAGTTAAGAAGGATCTATGCAGAAATTTCTAAATAAATATTGTCCAATACTGAGAATATGATGTTAATTTAACTGATAATAATAGTATGTTCGATTTATTCTCTGAAGATAGAGGTATCGATGTTCTTTTAGTAATAAATTGTCAATAAGCTGTTTTTGGGGCAGATTTATATTTTTTTATTATATTATATAAGTATGACGTTTCATTTTTCATAGTTACATTATTGTAAATAATTCCAAACAATCCACTTATGAATTTTGGAGGATTTTTAAAGGAAGAGTTAGTTATTATTCTACATAGATCACTGGGGTATGTCAAAACATTTTGTAAAAATAGCCAGTCATGTGAGGTTAACTTAAAATTTGAAGACAATTTTTGTGCATCTAAGACTTGTTGATTTTCCATGCAGTGCAGCCAACATATTAAGTTCTTATGTTCCCAAGAAATAAGAATATCTCTATACATTCTGTTTGGGAAGTTCTTAGTAATACTGAAAGGGATTAAAGTTATGAACCAAGTTTTTAAGTCTATATTTATATTAACAAATTTTCTAAAATTGTCAAAAAGGTGATTAACTAGATTTAGTTTAGTAAGTTTTGTTATATTATATTGTAAATTTAAGCACAGTGAATACCATAATTTGTCTGTGTTTATAATTAATGTATTTTTTGACAAGTTGTTTTCATTTATTATTATAGTTGTGTGCAATGATTTCCAGTTAGATGTATATTTAGGGTTTATCCAGTCAATTACAGTTTTGAGTAAGATAGCTTTTATATAAGATTATATGACTGGAAAGTTTAGTCCTCCTTGTTCCCATTGCCTAATGTGATGTGATAATGCAATTCTATTTCTTTTAGGGTGCCAAAGAAACTTTAATAATATTGAAGTTATTTCTTTAAGATAACATTTCTCAGGTAATAGCAAGATAACTTGCACTACATATAGGATTTTAGGAAGCAAGACCATTTTTATCAGTTGTAATCTATCTTCAAAATTTATAAACATACTATTCCATTTGTTCACCAGTGATTTAATTATATCTATAATCTTCCTATAATTAACATTTAATATCTCATTTATATTTCCACATAAGACAATCCCTAGATAATTTAAGGTGGTTACTGGCTCGCTAATGATGTGATTCCCACCAACTTGTATTCCTTTTTTTGTTCAATAACAGGAATTTTGATTTAGATTTATTAAAATAAAGTCCTGAGATCTTATAAAATTTATCTGTCAATAAATCTACCTCATCTAGAATTTCCTTTGAGTTAGGCAGAGTAAGAAGTACATCAGCAAAAAGCATAATCTTTGAGCTATATTGTTCATATATTTTTGCGTCTTTCGGCTTTTCCCGTATATCCATTCCTAATATCTTGGAGTTGCTCCTTATTAATATTGCAAGTATTTCTATAGCTAATGCAAATAGAATGGGAGACATGGGGCAATCTTGTTTAGTGCCTTTGGTAATTTGGATTGCCTCTGAAGTAAAGTATCCCAATTTAACGTAAGTTAAGATTTTTATTTCATAGACTTTCTTTATAAGTGTGATAAAAGAGAGGGGGAAAATCAAATACTTCCAGGATTTTAATTAAATAATCTCAGTTTAATGAATCAAAAACCTTTTCTATGTCCAATCCAATTATTAAGGCTTCTTGATTTTCTCTATTTAAGTAATCAATTAATGTCAATATCATTTTATGTTATCATGTGTGTGTCTATTATTTATGAATCCAGTCTGATCATTGTTGATTACATCAGATATTTGCACTTTTATTCTGTTTACTATGATTGACATGAATAATTTATAGTCAATATTCAACAATGATATTGGCCTATAAGAGCTACAATAGACTGGGTCTTTGTTATCTTTTAAAATAGGGGTTATTAAAGAGTATCTCCATGAGGGGGGATTATTGCATGAGTTTGTATTTCAAGAAATGCTTTATGTAACAATTAATTTATACTTGTAGGAAAAAGTTTATACATTTCTGCTATTAACCCATCTATCCCTGGGGCGTTACCAGTTTTGCTTTCTTTAATCTTTTCCATAATTTCCTTGTATGTAATAAGTTTGTCCAATTCTATTTTTAAATCATTAGGTATTTTCCTAATGTTAGGAAGAATAGTTTCTAAATTTAAATGTTCCTTTGTAGTGCCTTTAGTTTTGTAATGCTCTGTATAGTGATTTTTAAATGCATCTAAAATATCACCTATTTCAGAAACTTTCTTACCTTTCCCTTCATGCAAGATGTTAACAACAGAATTAGTTTTAGTTTGCATTTTAGTTTTCATAGCTAGATTATGCAAGTGCTTTGGTGAAGTTCCATAAGAGTTTATTTTTAATCTTTTCATGGCTGAGTTGGTTTTGTGAGTTAACATTTCATTATATCTTTTATTTAGTTCTTCTATCTTCTTTTTGTTATCATGTGAATTAAAGCCTTTTTTAGATTTAAATGACAAACGTTGTTTTTGTAATTCTTGCAGTTTTGATTCCCATTCTTTAATTTTATTTTTGAACCAGCTAAGGGTTTTACCATATATATATATAAGCTTTTAAAAAATCACAAACCATAACTATGCTTACATATGGTTTATACTTAATATCTAAAAAAAGTTGTAATTCATTGTTTAACCATTGTTTAAATTCTTTATTTTTTGTAATATATGAAGGAATTCTAGTGGTGAGTGTTAATGGCCTAAACCCCTTATGAATCTTCAGTGTACCAAAGATCAATGGTATTGCAGGAGAGGACATAGTGAGATAGTTATGCAAGTTTATATCTATATGTCTCTCAAGAAACATCTCCTACAGGGACATTGCTATACTTTTGTAGGCTCCATTAACTTGATTTTTGGAAACTTCGTCATATGTATTGGTTTCCAAAATCTTTATCATTCTCTTGTTAAAGTCATGCACATCCATAATCACTAACCCACCCCAATGTCATGTTTTCATAGGTACATAGGTTCATAGGTTCATACTAGACTATCTGCCCTAGGGCATTTATAAGCCTAGCCAGAGTGTGTTTGGCTTTTGCCACCCATTTTAAATTAATTTTGCTATGCCCTTTTTCGAGGTTAGTATACTGTGCCTCTGTCTAACAGTGACACAGAAGTGATACCCGGGGTAAATCTACGATCTCCCATCCACTCATCAAGATTCCTCTTGAAGAGAATTGTAATTTGCTTTGCTTTTTTGATGTACATTGTTTTCATATTTTTGGAGCTTTTCTCCCCGGGCCTCTACTGAAAACGGATATATGTCCAGCTAGACTAGCCCGGTCAACAAATGTAAAATAAATAAAAAAAAAAATAAAATAAAAAATGAGGGACTCTGCCTAACCTGGACTGGGATTTTATTCCAGAGTGAAGGGAGCCTCTGGGTTATGAATCTGTCCCTCCAGCATGTCCTATTTATTTCAGTGCTGAGGTTCAAGTCTCTTGAGCGCGTAGCTCGATGGGATTTGGATTTTCTGAGGTGCAGCATGTCCATTAATTCCGGGTTGGACATAGCTTTATACGTCAGGCACAGATCGCCTCTGAGCAGGCGGTATGCCACTGAGTAGAGCTGGAGTTTCTTTAACCGGGCAGCATATGGCATCTGTTTGAGCCCTTTGATCCTCTTGGCAAGGTACTTTTGGGGTCTTTCCAGTTGCTGCAGGTGTCTGGTAAGGTACATCCCAAAAGGGGCATTGTACTCAATTATGGGCCTGATGAGGGATGAGTAAAGAGGCATGATGACCTCCCCTGATCTAGATGTGAATCCCTTCATGATTAGGTGGGCTATATAAAATGTTTTTCTAACCACTTTGGCCACGTGGTTGTCAAATGAGAGATTGCTATCAACTTGGGTCCCCAGGTCCCTAATTACTTCTTCTGTACTTAATGGATTACTACCTATGTGGTAATTTGTGGGCACTTTGTTTTTGCCAAAGGGGATGACTATACACTTTTTGGCGTTTAGCTTGAGGCCATGGCTCTGGCACCAGTTGTCTGTTTCTATGAGGCCCTTTTGGGGGATGCTTGTGTCAGCTGGAGAGTCAATTATGGCGCCCAGTTTGCAGTAATCTGTGAACTTGGTCAGCCACAGTCCTTCCGTGTTTGCCTGTACCTCCGAGAAATATATACCGAACAACAGAGGTCCCAGGACTGAGCCTTGTGGGACGCCACTTGTAACTGGTTTGGAGTCTGACATGGCTCCAGCAATTCTAACCATCTGGGTTCTGTCCTTGAGCCAGTTTGCAACCCATCTAGTGACATAGGGGTTTATATTTAAGCTGGTGAGCTTATCTATAATGCCCGAGTGGGGTATTGTATCAAAGGCTTTTGCGAGGTCCAGGTAGGCTGTGTGGACCACCTTCCCCTCGTCAATGGCCTTGGTGACTGTTTCAAAGAAATCAACCAGGTTTAAGAGGCAGGATCTACCCTTAACAAAGCCGAACTGGGTAGGATCCAGTGTCTGTAGGTCCCCAATATCTTTATTTATGAGGTCCATGATGATCCTTTCCATAGCTTTGCAGACCAAGCTAGTCAGGCTAATGGGGCGATAGTTTCCAGGATCTGTTGAGGCACCACCTTTGTGGAGAGGGACCACTGTTGCTGTACGCCACTCTTTGGTTACATATCCTGTAGTAAGGCTGAGATTGAACAGTAGTTTTATGTTTGGGTTTAGCTCTTCTTGGAGTTCATGTAGGACGCAGCCTGGGACACCATCTGGTCCCATTGATGCTGTGTTTTTTGCTTTGGAGAGGGCGGCTCTTACCTGAGCATCTGAGATGTCAGGGGGCAGCACTCTGCTGGGATAGATATTCACCCTTTTGGTGGGGAGGGGTGGGAGAAGTTTGCGCTGAACCTGTCAGCTAGGATGTTGGCAATGTCTGTGGGTTTGGTGTATTTTTTGTCATTTTGGACTAATTCTGAGCATATCTGGGAATTCCCACCCAGGTTCCTAACATAACTAAAGAAAGCCTTGTGATTATCCTTAGTGTCCTGTGCAATTTTTCTCTCGAAGCTGGCCTTAGACAATTTTATGAGTGCCCGTAGTTTTTTGCTAATACTGATCAGAGATGCCTTCCCTTTTTGGGATTTTGCTCTATCATGTAGTAGCTTTCTCCCTCTATTGTATAGTTTGTTTATGGCTGGGGTCCACCAGACAGGACGTCTGCCTTTGGAGGATTGGGTCTTGGTTTTACTTGGGATTGCATGATCCATGCATTCCTGAAGGTGTTCATAGAATGCGTTTATAAAGGATTCTGCGGTCTGAGCTGTATTTTCCACAGGCCCGGGGGCTTTGAAGGATTCCACCTCGGTTTTGAGGAGTGTGAAATTTGCTTTAGAGAAGTTTTTCACTGTGGTTTTCTGGGCAGGGGGTGGGGTCAGGATGTGAATATCCAGTGAGATTAGTTTATGGTCTGATCTTACCAGTGAGGAATACACTTCTGGTCTGGAGCATAGAGTCCCCATGTTGGTGATGATCAGGTCCAATATGTTTTCCCCTCTTGTGGGAGTGGTAACAAGTTGTTCCATAGCATTTGAGTTTATAAATTCTAGGAACCTTTGGGCTAGGGTGTTGGAGCTAGAGTAATGCTCCCAGTCTATGTTTGGGTAGTTGAAGTCGCCCAATATAATGGTGTTTGGAGAGACCTTCATATTTTCCAGTGTTCTCAGGAAGGCCGAGTTGGGTTCCTGGGTTTGGGAGGGTGGTCTGTAGCAGGCTATAAACTGGAAGGCAGTTTTACCCACTGTTAGTTGCACATGGATAGTCTCTGATGCTTCGTGCTGTGCCACCAACCTGGAGGTGTGGGTATCTGACGAATATTGATACTCCCCCTCCTTTTGTGGTTCGGTCCGAGTTTTGGGGCTGAAAAGCATGGTATGGGGTATAACCTGGTAGTGCTGGGGTGCTCTCAGGAGCCTTGAACCAGGTTTCTTTTACTGCACAGATATCGATGTTCTCCATGCTAAGGAGAGTTTCGAGTGCATGCATCTTGAGGTTTAGACTTCTGGCGTTGAGTAGCATTACTCTTAGTTTCTTATCCCTTGTGATACCTATGGAGGTGGGTTTGTCTTTTGAGCCTTGCCTAAAAAAGGCACTATGGGGGTAACAAGAGCCTTTGCCAATATCCGAAAGCCCAGAGGTAACAGGTGCAAGCCGTCCCTAGCGAAGCATCGTGGCTTGTCGAGCATGTCATCCCAGACTGACAGGCATTGGATCCCCTTTGAATGACACCAATACTTAAGCCAATTGTTGAAATTGATCATCTTGTCTTCATATTGTGGCATCATTCTTGGTGAGGGTAAGATGCTATTATTATAGGATAAGATGTAAGATTATAACTCTGATATTCTGGCCATTGAGATATGTTAACAGTTCCCTTTCATTACTTGTTAAATCTGCAACTTTGTTGCTCTTATGCAATATGTATCCTAAGTCAAGTTGACATATTTTCTCATAAATCATAAGAGCAGGGTGGAGGGGTGGGTTAAATGTGCTAGCAGCTATATGTGTGTCAGCAGATATTGTTGTGTCATCTTTGAACAATAATTTGAAATTAAGCTTATATAAATAACGCTTTAGGTCAATGACAGCGGTTGCAATATTTGCCCTAGATCTGGGTGCAAAATTCAATCCTTTACTAAGAAAATCAGCCATATTGGAATCACCCAAAGTCTGTGAAAAAATGTATATTTTAAAGTCCCCAAGTCTATTCAAGACCACTAATGGGCCTTGTTGCAAGTTACTTACATAACCTATCTCTGGTTGCTCCTGTTCTGGTAATTGTTCCAGAGCTGCCTGCCTCGTTGTGGCCAATTTTTCTGAGGCCCCTTTTGCTGATTCCATTGTGAAGGTGTATAAAAATCCTGATCATTGTGATTTTCACAAGTCCTTTCTCTATGGTTCCTTTCTCTAATGCTTTCAGAATGTCTTAAGTAAGGAAACTATTGTTGATTGTTAATATTAAATGACTGGTGATTATCATTAACAAAAATGTGCTCATTTTGTATCTGCTGATCAGTTTCCACCTGGACTTAAGAATATTCAGGAGCATTGACAACATCAGGATCATGATTGTTTTCTACCCCACTTTTGACTCTTTGGAGACTTTGAGTATGCTACCTCTCTTATATACTCATATCTGTCTCGATTCAGCTTTTTTTATTTTGTTTTCCTTCTGAATCATTACATTTTGTTCAGTACTGCTATACATGTACTGATGCTCAAAGTTATATCTAGCATACGCCTCATCCTGCTTTATGCTATGTTCCAGCTGGTCAAGTTCCTCACCCAAATTGTCTATGCCCTTACCACTATATTTGATTAAAACTTTGAAGAACTCACAACCACGTCTGTTAAATAAACTGACCAGTTCAATATGCACAGGGGAATTCACAACTAAGCCTGTGGAGTAGCACCATAATCTTCAACCCTTTGGTATATTATTAGTTAAACATTCCTTCAGATAACCATTTTCAAGCTACAATTTTTTTGAACTTACGCAGCTTATAATTAAAGTTATTTAGTTTCTCATGCATACTGTCATTAAATGTTTGCTGAGCAGGGGGGATTATCAGAAAAATTGAGGCCTCTTTTAAACCAGTCCCTAAAAGCAGGAGCTTCCCAGTGTTGCCTTAACTGTTGATTATTATGACTGCTTAATGAAGTATAAGAATGTGGTGCTTCATTCACACCTAAAAGTGACATACCAGCAGTTCTCGCCATTTGCTCAGCTTGGTATCCATTAGTCTGCTGTTGTTGCAGTCCTGTCAATAAGCCAGTTTGCTGCCTCTGGTATGGTAGAATTAAGAAGCAAAAATTAACTAATGCACTAGCCAAACATATTATTAGTAATGAGGGACATGAGTTTAAATATATGGTAATAGAACAAGTTTGGGTCAGTGCAAGGGGTGGGTCTTTGTCATTGTAACTAGAGGAGAAAGAATTAAATTGGCACATTATGCTTAATGCGTATGCAAGGCCAGGCCTGAATGAATATTCATGTGTCAACAGTATGCTTAAACGAAGAGCTTTGAATAGATAGACTTAGTAATTCTAGCATAGCTGTCATAGACAAATGGGGTTATCATGCTATTTTGAATTTATTATTATATGTATCATTTTTTGGATGTATTCTTTTATATGCTTTTTTGCACATTTTTTCATAATACTTTTTGATTTTTTTCATAGGTTCATAGGTTCATACTAGGCTATCTGCCCTTGGGCATTTATAAGCCTAGCCAGAATGTGTTTGGCTTTCGCCACCCATTTTAAATTTATTTTGCTATGCCCTTTTTCGAGGTTAGTATACTGTGCCTCTGTCTAACAGTGACACAGAAGTGATACCCGGGGTAAACCTACGATCTCCCATCCACTCATCGAGATTCCTCTTGAAGAGAGTCAATGAGGGACTCTGCCTAACCTGGACTGGGATTTTATTCCAGAGTGAAGGGAGCCTCTGGGTTATGAATCTGTCCCTCAAGCATGTCCTATTTATTTCAGTGCTGAGGTTCAAGTCTCTTGAGCGCGTAGCTCGATGGGATTTGGATTTTCTGAGGTGCAGCATGTCCATTAATTCCGGGTTGTACATGGCTTTATACATCAGGCACAGATCGCCTCTGAACAGGTGGTATGCCACTGAGTAGAGCTGGAGTTTCTTTAACCGGGCAGCATATGGCATCTGTTTGAGCCCTTTGATCCTCTTGGTGAGGTACTTTTGGGGTCTTTCCAGTTGCTGCAGGTGTCTGGTAAGGTACATCCCAAAAGGGGCATTGTACTCAATTATGGGCCTGATGAGGGATGAGTAAAGAGGCACGATGACCTCCCCTGATCTAGATGTGAATAACTTCATGATTAGGTGGGCTATATAAAATGTTTTTCTAACCACTTTGGCCACGTGGTTGTCAAATGAGAGATTGCTATCAGCTTGGGTCTCCAGGTCCCTAATTACTTCTTCTGTACTTAATGGATTACCACCTATGTGGTAATTTGTGGGCACTTTGTTTTTGCCAAAGGGGATGACTATACACTTTTTGGCATTTAGCTTGAGGCCATGGCTCTGGCACCAGTTGTCTGTTTCTATGAGGCCCTTTTGGAGGATGCTTGTGTCGGCTGGAGAGTCGATTATGGCACCCAGTTTGCAGTCATCTGCGAACTTGGTCAGCCACAGTCCTTCCGTGTTGGCCTGTACCTCCGAGAAATATATACCGAACAAGAGAGGTCCCAGGACTGAGCCTTGTGGGACACCACTTGTAACTGGTTTGGAGTCTGACATGGCTCCAGCAATTCTAACCATGTGGGTTCTGTCCTTGAGCCAGTTTGCAATCCATCTAGTGACATAGGGGTTTATATTTAAGCAGGTGAGCTTATCTATAATGCCCGAGTGGGGTATTGTATCGAAGGCTTTTGTGAGGTCCAGGTAGGCTGTGTGGACAACCTTCCCCTTGTCAATGGCCTTGGTGACTGTTTCAAAGAAATCAACCAGGTTTAAGAGGCAGGATCTGCCCTTAACAAAGACGAACTGGGTAGGATCCAGTGTCTGTAGGTCCCCAATATCTTTATTTATGAGGTCCATGATGATCCTTTCCATAGCTTTGCAGACCAAGCTAGTCAGGCTTATAGTTTATAGTTTATAGTATAGTTTCCAGGATCCGTTGAGGCACCACCTTTATGGAGAGGGACCACTGTTGCTGTACGCTACTCTTTGGGCACATATCCTGTAGTAAGGCTGAGATTGAACAGTAGTTTTATGTTTGGGTTTAGCTCTTCTTGGAGTTCATGTAGGACGCAGCCCGGGACACCATCTGGTCCCATTGATGCTGTGTTTTTTGCTTTGGAGAGGGTGGCTCTTACCTGAGCATCTGAGATGTCAGGGGGGCAGCACTCTGCTGGGATAGATATTTGCCCTTTTGGTGGGGAGGTGGGGGAGAAGTTTGCGCTGAACCTGTCAGCTAGGATGTTGGCAATCTCTGTGGGTTCAGTGTATTTTTTGTCATTTTGGACTAATTCTGAGCATATCTGGTAATACCAACCCAGGTTCCTAACATAACTAAAGAAAGCCTTGTGATTATCCTTAGTGTCCTGTGCAATTTTTCTCTCGAAGCTGACCTTAGACAATTTTATGAGTGCCCGTAGTTTTTTTTCTAATACTGATCAGTGATGCCTTCCCTTTTTGGGATTTTGCTCTATCATTTAGTAGCTTCCTCCTTCTATTGTATAGTTTGTTTATGGCTGGGGTCCACCAGACAGGACGTCTGCCTTTGGAGGATTGGGTCTTGGTTTTATTTGGGATCGCATGATCCATGCATTCCTGAAGGTGTTCATAGAATGCGTTTATAAAGGATTCTGCGGTCTGGGCCATATTTTCCACAGGCCCGGGGGCTTTGAAGGATTCCACCTCAGTTTTGAGGAGTGTGAAATTTGCTTTAGAGAAGTTTTTCACTGTGGTTTTCTGGGCAGGGGGTGGGGTCGGGATGTGAATATCCAGTGAGATTAGTTTATGGTCTGATCTTACCAGTGAGGGATACACTTCTGGTCTGGAGCATAGAGTCCCCATGTTGGTGATGATCAGGTCCAGTATGTTTTCCCCTCTTGTGGGAGTGGTAACAAGTTGTTCCATAGCATTTGAGTTTATAAATTCTAGGAACCTTTGGGCTAGGGTGTTGGAGCTAGAGTAATGCTCTCAGTCTATTTTTGGGTAGTTGAAGTCACCCAATATAATGGTGTTTGGAGAGACCTTCATATTTTCCAGTGTTCTCAGAAAGGCCGAGTGGGGTTCCTGGGTTTGGGAGGGTGGTCTGTAGCAGGCTATAAACTGGAAGGCAGTTTTACCCACTGTTAGTTGCACATGGATAGTCTCTGATGCTTCGTGCTTTGCCACCAACCTGGAGGTGTGGGTATCTTTGATGAATATCGATACTCCCCCTTCTTTTGTGGTTCGGTCCAAGTTTTGGGACCGAAAAGCATGGTATGAGGTATAACCTGGTAGTGCTGGGGTGCTCTCGGGAGCCCTGAACCAGGTTTCTGTTACTGCACAGATATCGATGTTCTCCATGCTAAGGAGAGTTTCGAGTGTGTGCATCTTGAGGTTTAGACTTCTGGCGTTGAGTAGCATTACTCTTAGTTTCTTATCCCTTGTGATACCTATGGAGGTGGGTTTGTCTTTTGAGCCTTGCCTAAAAAGGCACTATGGGGGTAGCAAGAGCCTTTGCCAATATCCGAAAGCCCAGGGGTGACAGGTGCAAGCTGTCCCTAGCGAAGCATCGTGGCTTGTCGAGCATATCATCCCAAGCTGACAGGCATTGGATCCCCTTTGAATGACACCAGTACTTAAGCCAATTGTTGAAATTGATCATCTTGTCTTCATATTGTGGCATCATTCTTGGTGAGGGTAAGATGCTACTCAAGGTCAGGGTCATACCGGCCTGGGCTACATGCTCAGAGAGCTCCTTTATGTCTCTTTTCATGTAGTCCAGGGAGGTACATCTCAGGTCATTCACACCAGCATGGACAATGACTGAGTCATATTTGTACTTGCCTTGGAGTGACCTGAGTGCTTGTGTTATGTGGCGGATCCTAGCGCCCGACAGGCTGCTCACCATGACCCTTTCCTTGTTCAGCCTGGTGAGCGGGACGTCAGTGTGCCTGACGATAGAGTCACCTATTACAAGTGTATCAGGTGTGTTGTTTAGTCTTAAGGGCTGTGACTGTTCGGCACACTGGCTTTGTGAGATATGTGTTGCACGTGTTTTGTTTTGGGGTAGCGGTTGCTTGGGTGTCTGCTTTGGAGTTCTCTGCTGCTTTGGCAGATCTTTATTTAGAGCCTCCGAGTATGTTTTTGTGTGATTATGTGTTTGGTTTGCTGTCGTGGTAGGTCTATGTGAGACTGGAATTGTAGTGAGTGTGGTTTCCTTCTCCTCCTGACTGGTTATGCCAGTACTGAGTTGGGAGAGCTTAGCCTCCAGTTTGGATATATGGTTGCATCTCTCACATGTGTTGGAATTTGTTAGTAGGAGGAGAGGGTTGTCTGTGTACATGAGGCAGTTGTAACATTGCCTCAACATTCCCAGATTCACCAGCTGGACCAGAGAGGAGATTGACAACTGACCTTTGGACATGCTAGAATAATATTGGGAATTCCTTAATAATTGAAAGCAAGGGCCAGTGGGGAGCGAGGGTGTGTTTTTTTCATTTATAGACTGGATTATATCTTTATTTATTCATATATAAATCATTAAAAGTGGCAGTTTTATAGTACATTAACAGTAATTTTATAATGAAGTCGTATAACAACAACAACTATAATTATTCTTAAGCTTTTATAATAAAGTAATAATTTAACTGCTGGAAATGATCATAACGTGACATGTATTGAATGAATGTCAGGCACTTTATTTTGTTGTAATGTTTTCTGCTACTTAAAAGCAGCTTTAAGGTAGTTTACAGTTTTTAATGGAATATTTGGGCATGGTATCTTTAAGATCTGGTGACTCCAGTGGGGACTAGTGGGTCATGTGATGAGGAAAAGTTTTAAAGTTGACGCATGCAGTTTTGAGTTAGATCTGAATAAGTTTGGCAATATTTAAATGAAAGTGCTAATAATAAAATTGGGGTCTGTATAAACCGTGTTTTCCACTTTGCATTGTTTTTTGTTTTCAACAGTTTTTCATTGGTTTGTTTATTCAATTTATTGAGCTGTCAATCTTTTGGCAGCCATATTCAAGTTACTCTACTATGCTCAAGCAGGCCTACAGAGCACTACAGCTCTACTACCCAAATAGGATGTGAATACTTACAACAATTTAAAAAAAGTACTCTGAGTGGTTCCATCTTCTGATCCATGTTATCAAAGGAAGAACAGATTCCAGCTTCTATTAAAAAATATCACTGGAGAGAAATTCTTGGTTCATGTGCACAACACCTATATATTTCTTTTTTTCTCTAAATGCATATATTCTAAACAAGACCGATTTCAGAAATCCAAAATCTCTCACTACAAATAATGATAAAAATAAATCAACTTAGCCTCATTTCATTTATACTTAACATTATCCCCCATTCAAATGTATCTTATACTCTCTAGCAAGGATGATGTTTTTAGAGTTTAATAACACCAAACCATCTCTTAAGTCTTGCAGAAGAAATGTAATTTTACTGTTAAACTGGGCATATACAGATCCTAACTTTAATACAAAGTTTGAATTCATAACTTCTTCTTCTTCTTTCGGCTTTTCCCAGTTAGGGGTCACCACAGCGGATCACCTGTCCACTCATGATTGGCAGTGGAGTTTCACAGTGTCGAGTTGTCAGCCTGGCGCCCAACCTTCCACAGAAGGCACACACACACACACACACACACACACACACACGCACTCACACCTAGGGCCAGTTTAGAGTGTCCAATCCACCTGCAGCATGTCTTTGTGATGTGGGAGGAAACCGGAGCACCCGGAGGAAACTCACGCGACCACAGGGAGGACATGCAGACTTCGCACAGAAGGCACCCCAGCCGAGAATCGAACCAGAGAACCTCTTGCTTTGAGGCGACAATGCTAACCACTGCACCACCGTGGCCGCCCACAAAGTTTGAATTCATAACATTTAACAATATTACCCTGCCATAAGCATCATGAAAACTATCATAAACTTTTAGATCTGGCTATTTTAACATAATAACAATCCCAACATACATATTATCAAAGAACTTAATATAAACACACTAGAAAGCCTTTCATTTAGTAATATAGCATGTCTGCTTTTGACAAAATGTAAACATACAATATCCAGTTCCTTTTCTTCAAGAAATATTAATAGTTCTTTATGAGTTACTACAAATTTTTCTTGGAAAATAAATCTTGTGTGAATACATTTTCACCATAAAATTTGTTTAAGATTGAAAAACTGTTTTCTTCAGGTAAAATATCTAGTGCAAGCACTCTAATATTGGCTTGCTAAAAAGTAAAACTCTGGGATTCAATAAACTCTGTGTACATGCCACACAGAGCCTGCATAGAGTGTATTCACGTACTTGATACCGTGCATCATGTAGCATCTTGCAATCTCACGCCATGAATATTAATGATGCTGGGTGCATGTAGGGAAGGTTTCCCTACTCAGCCTGGTGTTACTGGCCATAAAACTTGTATAGTGAATGTGCATCATTCCAGGGCAAGGGCAAGCATGCATTTTCTGAAGGATATGAAGTACAGAACAGAAATGTATACGTCATGATATACTGACTGCAATCTTCAATGATTTTATAATAAACCACACATTTTACAAGGATCAGGCCAAATACATGATGCAAATATCTGGACATTCTGCAAAACTGCGGACAGTCTGCCTTTTGTGTTGTGACTTTTATTTCTTTTTTTTTCGCCATTGTTTCCCTATGTGCCACTTGGCATAAACATGTTTAGCTATGCTCAGCTGGTTTGCACAAAGCGCAGCAGCATACAAACTGGGAGAATGGACCACCAAGGTTGTAGACTAGACCCAGACAGCCACACATATGAACTGGATGCATTCAATTAATAATATTGTGCATCGTGCAACCATGGTGAGCTGTGTTGCACTATGGTTAACAGCGAAAGCCTTACAATAACTACTACGATAGCAGATATCCATCTCACTAAAGACATGGCAGCAGGTGTTAAGTGTAGCTATGGAGTGCAGATGGTATGGTGTTCTAGTACTGGATGTGTATTTTTGTTTTACTGCTGTGAGATTGCAGATTATAGCAATAAAGTGCAAGATCTGCAACTGTTTTTTTAATCTTCTTTGTTGTAATAGTTGCATGTGTAGGAAAATTGTATATATGATAAAATTGACTAGCCCATTAACATAAGTGCCTGTATACCTAATTAGCTAGAAATTGCATTGTTCACCACTGTTGCGCATGACTTACAGCATTACTTACCCTCATGTACTGTATTTGTGTGATGGTAAGTAATGCACAACATTTTCAAATGTTGCAAATCCAAAATAAGAGCACTCTTAGTAAGCGCAAAATGTGGAATAAGCAGGAAACAGCACCATAAAAACTGCAATTGGGGGAAAATGTTCACTAGACGTTGAGCTTGAACTATGGCAGGCATGTCTGGAGTTGTTGGAGAGGGTGTGAGCTTTTGGGTACAATGTTGAGGTGTCCAGGAGTGCAAGAATTTTGCTGGAGTCCTAGTTAGAGTGCATGGGCCTAGGTTGCTGCAGTGGGACTATTCCAGCTCAGAATATAAATCTGAAGCCCGGATTAGTGTTGCCAGGATCTTAACCAGTGTGACAGGTATCTTTCACACAGATGAGCAATGCAGACATCATTTTGATGACCTCCGGAGGAAGGAGTAGGATACCCTCAACTTTTGGATCGGGGAATGTCAGGCAGGGGACACCCCACAGATGTGTAAGTATCAATTGTAGCTGCACAGTGAGGTGACAGTGATGACAGTCCACTGAGTGAGGATGAAATTCTCACTGTCAACCACCTTGACATGCATGGGACTGAGATTTCCCATCCCTCTCTCCATACATAGCTCTGCATTTCACACATGTGTGTTAATGACACACATTATTCTTTCAAATTCTCTATACACCAGATTGTGTTGTGATCACACCTCTGTCTGAAGGTGACAGTCCAAATTCAGCCAAATGTGTACATTTTATTCTGGAAGAAATGGATAGCTATGTTTTTTTCATACATCCTTCCTGCACATTTCTGCCTTGTTTCCCCCTTTGTTCTTTCCCCTGCTTGCTCCCAATTTCACCACTTTTCTGGCTTCCTCATTTCTTTTCTTTAAAGAATTATTGCTTGATGGTGCACACCAATGTGCAGCAATATAAGTAGCAATATAAGTAGACGTAGTAAAAGTATCATGCACGCTTGTAAAATTATTTCTTTCACCCATATTCGAACCAAGTAACATGTGCCATCAACAACAATGCATTAAAACTTGCTGCCACAGAGTCAGATGTATTTTAATACATTAAATAGTAAGTGACACAGTTTAGGAAAGATTTTACTTGGTACTTCCCTGTGCTTGCTCCCCATATCACTAATGTTGTATCTTCTTCATTAAATTTCTATGAAGCAGCATTGCACAATCCCTGGTAATATTTTATAAAGCATTATTGCGTGATACTCCTTTAGTCTTGTACAGCAGTTGTGTGTAATGTTGTGCTGTGCAGCACATCACACAACATTGATAAGCAATGCCACTACCAAAATACTTTAATGCATTACCTATAGCTAAACCATTTGCCCCAAAAGGAACTTATCACTGCATTATGTGCATTAATTATTGCATCCAGAGATTCCGTTAACTAGCAGGTGTATACAACAGTGGTTAAATCTCTCATTTGCTATCTCTAAAAATACACCTGCTAATCAAATAAGTCGGTAGTACCACCTGTTAATGCAGTGATACATGTATTCTTTTGTTCAGATGGTACTAGGTTCAAATCCAGGTGTATATTAACAGTGTCAAATACTTTTACATGGAAGTCCAAATTCTGAAGTGTGATAGTTGTTATGGAGTGCCTATAATATGGCTAGATGGTACTAGGTTCCAATCCAGCTATATAATACTTAGAACTGGTTTTGCCATTGCTGCGTATTGGTGCACACTACACACTATCACACAATAATTCTTAAAAGAAAAGAAATGGGGAAGACAGGAAAGTGGTAAAATGGGGAACAAGCAGGGGGATGCACAAAGTGAAAACAAGGCAGAAATGTGTAGGAAGGATGTAGGAAAGAACCACAGCTATCCATTTTTTTAATAATATAATATGAACATATCTGCACAAATTTTGTTGAATTTGGAATGTCAACTTCAGAGAAAGGGGTTACTACAACACAATCTATTATATTGGGAACTGGACCAAATCACATGTCATAAAGACACATGTGCAAATGAAGAGCTATGTGTGGGACAGGTGCCCATTTTATTTCTTTTTTAGAGAGAGAGGAATGTTGGGGAAGGGCTGTAGGAATGTCTGGGTGAGGTAAGTTGGGCAGGTAATGAAGCAATTGCAAACAGACAAGACAAGAGAAGAGATAGGGATGGTGAAGGTCACATGAGGTGGGTGAACACCACGGATGGGGTGAGGGTGGGGATATTGCAAAGTCATGGACATCAAGTTGGGTGACAGCAAGAATCAAGGCCACATCTACTGGACTGTCATCACTGTTGCCTCACTGCACCGATGGCTGCAGTGTCTGACATCTGCATCTCCTTGTGTTATTCAGTACAATGATGGAGAGAAGTGTCTCCATCTGGTGTAAGTGTACAGCCACAGTGCAGCACACAATCCTACTCACCATCACTGGAAGTTCTTCTTGGGTGATAAAATCACCTATTCTGCCACTGCTCTCAGAGGGAACCATGGGCCTGTCCTCCAGGGCAGATGTACCTGAGGGGCCATGTAGTGCAGGAGCAGCACAAGGGGTGCTACCAGGTTGTGGCTCAGATGTGCTGGGATTTGGTGCCACAGCCAGTGGATTGGGGGCTGGTGGATCTTGTGGGCCATGCCTACTCTCTTATGCTGCAGGGAAAATAAAACAAAGAGGAAATAAGGGTTGGGGTTAGAGATTGCCCAAGTTATATTATTTGCTTGTTTAAGCAGAGGAGGAGGATTGTCTTCCAGTACTGGGTTCTCACTTTTGTATTTGTAGATAGTTTATTTTGATTACTGTATAACCTAGTAATGACAACCATGTGTCTGGCCAGAACAAGTTAACAGTGTACCACAGGCTGCTGTAAAAGGCTCACTGCAAAGTCCAGCAACAGTTCAAACACACACAAACCAACCCCCTCCCCATTTGACTGCAGTGAAACTAGAACCCCTTCCTGTCCAAGGACACACACTACACAGCACAGTAGTTAATGCAAGCACCATGGCTCAAATCCAACTTGGAGTGTGTCAGACAACACTTTATAGATGATAACATCAGCAGTGTCCTTTGAGGACAAGATAACAGTGTCCCACATGCTGCTGTAAAAGGCTCACTGTAAAGTACAGCAACAGCTTGCTCACAGGCACACACACACACACACACACACACACACACACACACACACACACACACACACACAAAACCCCCCATTTGATTGCAGTTAGAATAGAACCCCTACCTATCTAAGTACACAGACTACAAAGCTCAGTACTTATTACATGCACCATGGTACAAGTCTGATTTTAACAGGACTGCAGGTGAACTTATGGTAGATGATATTGATTGGCCATGTTGGAGACAAGAGGTTGGGAGGCCTGAATGAAGTAGATATGTAGGCTTGTGCAAGTCTCAAAAAACTGGCAAGCCATACTATTGGAGAGGCACCTGCAGAATACACATTTCTGCTCTTCTGTGTACACACACACACACACACACACACACACACACACACACACACACACACACACACACACACACACACACACACACACACACAGACTACAAAGCACAGGACTTATCACACATGCCACAGCACGAGTCTGATTTTAACAGCACTGCAAGTTAACTTATAGTAGATGGCATTGACAGATCATGTGGGAGACAACAGGTTGAGAGACCTGCATGAAATGGATGTGTAGGCTTGTGCAAGTCTCATAAAATGTATATTATATTAGTATTATATTATATTATATTGTGTTTTTAATTTGCAATGTTTACACATGTAGTTTTATGTCGTAGAAAGGAAATGTACAATAAACAGCAATAACCAATGCAAATGGAAGCAAGTGTTGTATAGTGAGACCAAAAAACAGGAAAATTCAGCACAAGTAGCCCAATGGACAACAGCAATAATAAAATATCATGTATGCAATTCCATTGCTCAACCAGCATTGGATTTGCATGATTGTTAATAAAGTGTACATGCATATCAGCTAGGCTTTTTTTTGAGTGCTGGAAAGCAGTGTATAAAAGCAAAGCACATTGCTAATGCTTGCTGCTATACCCTGGTCCCATCTGTACTCCAGGTTGGCTTTAATGGTGGCTAAGAGCATTAATTGAATATATCCATTTCTATTTTTAGGTGCCTGCTTTCTATGAAATCTGCTTTTCCTTTGTTTCTGCAATGTTGCACATCATGCAAGCAAGATAAGCTTAGCCAAATATTTTTTCACGATGTGGTACATCATTCAAAACTGGAATTATAAGAAGACAACTAGGAAAATGTATTAAAACTAAGGAACACATGCACAAAATCTATAAAAGCATAGTAAAACTTGATACTACACATCGCAAATGTCTACATATGTCAGAATTTGAATCCTCACACCAATACAGTGATGCCTTAGTCCTCTTGGCCACACAAACAACTTTGCAGCCACGAACTGGAAAGTCATTCTTCACACAACCAACTGCATAAGAATGTACACTGCAATCAAACCATCAGCTGTGATTATATTTGGACATAGAGCAGTTAGTGATCACACAGCCTGTCATAATTATGCTTAAAAATATACAGCTCTGTGTTACCTTTCTGTGTTTCTTGATCATTTATCAGTTATATACCACACGCAGTGTGTAAGCCACTCTATGTCACTGGCCTTAACATTTGAGAAGATATTAACTTGGAATACTATGATATGCATTTGCCAACAAATTAAGTCCAGGTTGGATAGCACAAACACACAAATACTGTTATTTTGGGGGTAGGATAGCTGAGTTACTGTTATGGCAGGAACAAGTGTACACTCCTCTTTTTTTGGGGGGGAGCTCAGTTACTGGCATGGCACAAACAAGTCTGAAGTCTGAAACTGCAATGTGTATCATCACTTTATAACTTCTGTCTTCAAGTGCTTTACCAGTACAAAGGTATGGTGGTAAACTGAGGCCATGCAGGGAACATCAGAAGTCTTCAGAGGTATGACTGTATGAATCATTCATGCATGCGGCCTACTAATTACTAATGGTCAAATATAAGTAATGTAAGTGTCTGGTGTCACATGTTAAGGTACTTTCTGTTCAAATCCACTACTATTTACTTGCTTACTCTACCAAGTTAGGAAATACAAGGATATACCATAATATTAGTAAAGAATACACACTAGGTTAAGGACTTAACTTGCAAATGCAGCAGTTGACACACCTTTAATTCAGGGCTGACTCTGTCTGATGCAAGCAGTACACACCCAATACATAGGGAGGTAAAGGTTGTATGAGTTGCCTGGCATCAATTGTACTATATGTACATGAGCTATGCTATGTGCTGTCTCTTAGCCAAAGCAAGGGCATACTGAGCATGCCTACATCTGCCTATAGGGACAACAGCAGGGGGTTCCTCATCCATGTCCTCCTCTGACTGTGGCTCTGGTTACCTAGGCATTAGTGGGGAGGGTGTGTGCCCCTTCCCCTTGCTGATCCTGCAGCAGCTGTTTCCATAGGATCAGACTGTGGAGCATAGCAGATACTGTGAATATTGGTGTACATGTGTGTGGATTATACTTCAGGGCTCCACTGGATATATCTAGGCACTGGAATCATGACTTCAGAAGCCCAAGCATATACTCTATGATGTTTCTAGTTTGAGCATGTGCCTCACTATGGTGGTCTTCCATGGGTGTGTGCGCTTCTGATGGGTGTCATCAGCCATGGTTCTAGGGCATAACCAGCATCCCCCAGTAAATTGCCCTGTGGGATGTCCCCCCTAACAAACATCTAATACTGCTGTGATGTGTGCCAGATATGGGGGTCATGATAACTGACAGGGTTATCAGCACACACATTCAAGATAATTGGGCATTACACATGACTTGACAGTTGATGGAGTGGTATCCATGTAGATTATACCTTGCTCACCAGGTGGTGCCTTAATGTGTATATGAGTGCAATCTATAGCACCCAGTACTTCAGGGTAGTGTGCTACATGGTAAAACAGTTCTATATTGCTGGCCCTCTCTTCAGAAGTACAGGGGAAAAATATCTGCTCACTGGCATGTATGAGCATAACATCCAGAAACTGGTGGAGGATCCTGGAGTCTGATGCCTGTGACACACCAATCATGTCCCTAGTTGTTCTTTGAAAGGTACCAGTAGCTAATATTCTAAGGGCTACACATACCTTAGTTTCCACTGGGATGGGTTCCCCTTGGTTGGCTCTGCCTCTGAGTTGAGGGCGGCAGAGCTCACTGAGTTCTTGTAATGTGTCCCTGTCTACCCTGTAGTGCTCTACAGTCTCCAGCTCCTGTAGCACCTGCAAAGTTACCCTCGGCCTGAAAACTGTTCTCCTTCTCGGTCTAGACTATTGTCAGCAGCACCAGCAGCACTGGCTTCAGCCTGTAGCACATGCAGATGTAGAATAGCTGCAGCAGCCCCTAGCATTGTGTCAGTTAAAAGTTCCATGTCTCTACTCCAATGGTATTGAAGGCTAAAGGAAAAACCAGGATGTAGGCTACATGGATACTTAATACATTGTTGAATAGCTCCACCATGTTAGATTGGTTGATAAGCATGCAATTCACCTGGATAGGCTATAACTTGCACCTATTAAACACACCTGTTACTTGATCTTTAGTGTGCTATGCAGTTATGTGCACATACATGGAACTTTGCATAAATAAGGTAAACATAGGCAAAATTAATATTAAGTAAGTTCATGGGATATCGTGCAAGCATGGACCTTAAAAAGTGAAGGAAAGGTTGAGCACCCTGGAGTCAAACCCAGGACCATCTATATTCCATCCCTCACACATATATGTGCGGCCACAGGAAAAGTTACATAACAACATGGAGAAACCTGTTAGTCATTCTTCTGTTTCTCGTGGTTGTGCTAAGCACCACATCAAGCTAACAAGGACTGAAATTAAAAAAATAAATTTGATGTTAATGCAGTCAAATCCAATAAATTTTAACAAATAAAGAGGATGACATAGAACATAAGAATTCTGCACTGCTTACATGCACTTTCACCCTTCAAAGCCCTACATGTTCATGTCTGCAAGTGTAATCTGCCCCCACCCCAATGTCAGCATTCACTGTTGCCATGCACTCAATGAGAACACTGTGGAAGTGCCTACACAAAGTGAGCATCCCTACACATGTATTCTTTTTCATGATTCAAACATTTTAATGAATTTTTACATTATTTACATCTTCACCATGCTGACAGCCTGGAATCTACACTTAGTAACTGTGTAGGCAGAGAAACTGCATGGGAGCCCAATGTTGTAACAGAGGAATACTGTAATCCATCAGCTACAGCCTGCATATGCATACATTACAGTATAATACTCTATTTCATGGAGGTTTTGCACATTTTAGCAGCCTGCATTACTTACAAGAATATTCTGCATTTGGGGGTGGGGAACTGAAGTGCATTTATGTCATAGCACTTAAAATGGAATTATTATGATTGTTACACTGATTTTCTAGTATCCACCCTGTGTAATTAAATAAGAATATGTGTGGTGTTACATGTTATTGACAGCTCTATAGAAATATAAGTGCTTTTACTTGCTCTTATTTCCGTGCAGACTCATTTCCATGGCTGTATTCGGAAAGTTTTTGAAAACGCGGCCAACATGAACATGGAGTCTACAAGGTTACTTTACAGGTTGTTGAATTGCTCCACTGTGTTGATTTGCTTCATTAGCATAAAATTCAACTACTTATGCTGTAATCTGCATGCCAAGAAAGTTTCCGTATTTGCGTGTGCATGCACACCACTGCACGCCTGTGTGATTCCCGTGCCCTGGCCCAGCAATCAAGGAGCCTCAATCCTCACCACTAACACCAGGGAGGGTATCTCATATATGAGGAAAGGATAACAAATACACACAGTAAAATGCAATTTCCCTTAAGAGCACACAGAGATCACAGTCAGTCCATGGCTGGTCGCTCCCTTGCTCCCCACGTTCCCAATAAGACTCCCCACTGGCACAGTTATAGGGTCCAGATCTCAGCCTAGCTGGGCAAGCTAAAATCTCCAGCACTGTCTCTGTCCAACCAGTGCTTCGTGTCTCTACCCAAGCAGCAGACACACACACACTTTGAGATAAGAGTTTACACAACCACACGGACACTTCTGGGGAAGGCTGACACAGGTTCTTCAGCTGTACCCCCTTTTACCCAGACTATAAAGTAGTAATTACTGCCACCACCCAGCTAACATTATCAGCTACCCAAAGGCCCTTAAAAGGGTGTCCAATTATTACTGTGCAATATTATTATCCAATTGGTAAGTGTGACTAATCAGTCAAGGCTTATTAGAGTGGCTTTGTACAAAAAAACTCTATAAATATGCAATGTACTCTAGAGCTTAACTTATCTCTACACAAACCAGCCACAGTTAAAAGGTTTTAAAATATTTAATAATAAATAATTAAAACCACAAGACAATACTTTCTACTACACAGAGCTAGTTAAGAGTTCAGAGATCACACAAAAATACTTTAAATAAATCAGTAGTACAGTTCTGACATCGCAGAAAAACATTTAGTCTAATCTTTCTAATTTCTAGTTATTCCTAAAAGAAAACACACGTCTAAAATAACTTACTTATAGAGCAAGGCAGAGTGCTGTAAGTTGGATAGTCAAGTCAAAAATGCTTAATAATCTCTGGTTCTCTGTTTAAATTGAAACTGCAGTCCTGCTAAACATTACATCATCTTTTACACTTTCCTGGTGTTCCCAGGCTGACAGAAACTGCATTTACATTCCTTTACACTTAGAGCAATAAAGGACATTCCACATGTAAATTCTGGTCATTAACTTTAGCCTTAAAACAATAGGCAGGATGCTTACTCCAGACTCATCGACTCCAAATTCTAACTTCAAAGGAAGAGACATAAAGTAATTTTAATTTCAAAGGACCAACAACAAATGCTTGACTTAGCTTTCTTTACAGCAGAGGGCAATGTTGCCACATTGTTTTAAGCTCAACATTTCACAGTATTTACAAATGATAGAATTATGTACCAAATTCTATTTGACTAGGCTGGCAGCCTTCACCCATCTCTACCAGTCTTCACATTTCTTCCCCTCAGAGAACCCAAGCTAGTTTTTCAAGTGACCCTTGAGAGGGTTAGGTCTGTCTGAGTATACCTACACCATTCCCTGTCTTGAGAACCCATCTGCATTGGCATTGCTACTCCCATTGCAGTGCTGCACTGACATATCATATGCTTGCAACCCCAGGCTCCATCTTAGCAACTTGGCATTTTGCTAACTGTCTCTGTTTAACCATGTTAGAGGGTTGTGATCTGTCATAACAGTGAATTTTCTTCCATACAGATAAGGCTGAAGTTTCTGCAGGGCCCACACTATGGCTAGACATTCCTTTTCTACAGCTGCATAGCATTCCTCCCTGAGTTGTAGGCTTCAACTGAGATAAACCACTGGGCACTCTTCTCCCTCTGAAGAAATCTGGCTAAGTACAGCCCCCACCCCATAGTTCAAAGCATCCACCTGTACAACAAGTTATTTGATGTAGTCTGGACTGGCTAACACACAGGCTCCTCCCAAAGCTTCTTTAAGCTTCTGGAATGCCTGCTCACATACTGGGGTCCACACTACTTTATCTGGTCTGTTCTTCCTTGTCAGGTCTGTGAAAGGAGCAGCTATGGTACTATAACTGGGGATGAACTTTCTGTAGTACCCTGCTGTCCCTAAAAATGCCATCACCTGCTTTTTAGTAATAGGTACAGGCCATGCCTGAATAGCTTCCACTTTGGCAGTTTCTGACCTTAGCTTACCACTCCCCACTCTATGTCTTAGGTAGGAGATCTCCGCCATATCCACCTGACATTTGCTCGGCTTAATGGTCAACCCTGCCCTCTGTAGTTTGCCAAGCACCTCCCTGACATGCTGAAGGTATTCTGGCCAGGAATGGCTGTAGATGGCAATATCATCCAGGAAAGCAAAAGCAAACCCTCCTGCTCCTGCTAGGATATTATCTACCAGCCTCTGGAAAGTTGCTGGGGCATTCTTTGTCCCAAAGGTCATCTTTGTGAACTCATACAAGCCAAAATGAGTCAAAAAGGCTGACTTATCTCTAGCACTGGGAGTCAAGGGCACCTGCCAGTAACCCTTGGTAAGATCAATGTTTGTAAGATACTTAGCCCCACCCAGCTGCTCTAGGGCCTCATCTGCCCTTGGCATGGGGTAAGCATCTGTATCGTTGTGACAAATTTCCTGTAGTCCACATATAACCTGCTGCTGCCATCCTTCTTTGGCACCAGCACCACTGGGGAGGCCCTGGGACTGTTGGACTCTTGAATCACCCCTAGTTCCAACAACTCCTGTACTTCCTCCCTCAGAGTCTATCTGACTCTTTCAGGCACCCTATAAGGGGCCTGCCTAATAGACCTTTGGGGTCCTGCATCCACCTGGTGCTGCACTAGGTGGGTGCACCCTGGTTTCCCAGTGAACATGTCCCCATATTCCTGCAACACTGCTCGGATTTCTTGAACATGGGTAGGAGATAGCTGCTGGGACATTGCTACCCCTTCCACTGAGGTGTCAGCCTGAGCCTCACTGAGGAGATCAGTCCCCAGATCTCCCTCAGACTCCTCCTGCAATCCACTGCTAATGCTCAGCACAAGGGACTCCCTATCATGGTAAGGTTTCATCATGTTATCATGGTACAATTTGTGCCCCTGCCATCTGCTTAGCATCACTTACTTTTCTTACCACCTTGTAGGGTCCCTCCCAAGCTGCTTGCAGCTTGTTGCATCTGACAGGAATGAGAACTATTACCTGATACCCCACAGCATACTCTCTAGCTCGAGCATTCCTGTCATACCACACCTTTTTCTGTCGTTGGGCTTCTGCCAGGTTCTCCTGGGCCAAGCCCATGAGTTCCTTGATCCTTGTCCTGAGGTTTAGGACGTATGCCACAACAGACTCCTTGTGAGACTCGAACTTACCTTCCCACTCATCTCGAATTAAATCTAAAGGTCCCCTCACCCTATGCCCATACAGCAACTCAAAGGGTGAAAAACCTGTGGTTTCCTGGGGAACCTCTCTGTAAGCAAACAACAGATGGGGCAAATATTTGTCCCACTCTCTCTTAAACTGATCTGCAAATGCCCGTAGCATGGACTTGATTGTAGAGTTTAACCTCTCAACAAGACCATTAGTCTGGGGATGGTAGGGATTGGTCTTCATGTGCTTCACCCCACAGGACTTCCACAGACAAGCCAGTATGTCTGACATGAAATTGGCACCTCTGTCAGTTAGTATTTCATTTGGGAAACTTACCCTGCAGAAAATATCTAACAAAGCATTTGTCACCTTCTCTGCCTCAATGGATGGCAAAGCCACTGCCTCAGGGTATCGTGTAGCATAATCCACTGCCACTAGGATATACCTTTTCTCTGTGGAATTTGGGGTACTCAGAGGACACACAATATCCATAGCTACCCTCTGAAATTGCTCCTCAATCACAGGCAAAGGCATCAAAGGAGCTCTCACCTTGTCTCCTGCCTTGCCTACCTTTTGGCACTGCTCACATTTCCTGCAGTACCCTGTTACATCTCTGGAAATTCAAGGCCAATAAAAGTTCTGCATAATATGCCTCTTTGTATGTTTTATGCCCATATGACCTGCAGATGGAATATCATGGGCTATGGCTAGAAGCGCCAGATGGTAGGCTCTAGGCACTACCAATTGCTGTACTCTCTCACCTTCTAGCCCTCCATCAGGGGTCCACTTTCTGTATAGTAACCCTTTGTCCCAGTATACAGATTCCCCCTTTCCTTGAGAATCTGGTGCCTCCCTAGCTACCTGCCTCAGGCCTTGCAATATAGGGTCTGAGAGCTGAGCCTGTCTCAACTGTCTCCTTGTAACCCTTCCACAGGAAGTCAGGCATCCTCTGACAGTGGTACCTCACTGTCAGCCTGGGTACTACTACTCACCTCTACCTTTTTAGTCACTCTGTCCACGGGAGCATCAGTACCCACAAGCAGCTGTGGCTCACATTCAGTTTCACTGCTACAGAGTAGCTCAATCCCTGAAGTAACCACCTCACCAGTCCAGGCTGCAAGTATGCAGTCTGTCTGGGTCTCCCCAAGGCTACAAGACCCACATCCTGGTCTCCTAGCCTGACCGCATGTAACTGCACATGCACCTGGTACTGCCTCATCCAAAGCCTTCCCTAGCAGAACATCTGCAGGATGGTAGTTCCATACCCCTGTTGTCTCAAAACAACCTACTATTGGCATTTTGTCTTTCCCACTTACTGGCTCTCTCACCATTTGTTCCCAACCTTACCTCCGTGGACACAAGTATGCCACATGGCCCCACTGGTTGCATTCAAAACATTTAACCCTAGCTGCTGGATGTGTACCTGGACTAGTGGCTTCCCCTGTTACTGGCAGATTCTGTTGGGGCAGTCTGTGCTGCCCACCATGGGTTCCTTTAGACCAATGAGCAGTACTGGGGGTCCCTTTCCTGTGCAGGGCTACCCTGCTTGCCAGGTATAGGTCTCCCTTCTTTCCCAACTCATCTGAAGTAGCACATTGTCTATCAGCTAACCAGATCCTCATGTCCTCAGGCAAAGTGCTATGGGCTTGTTCCCTCACCAAAAGGTCTGCCAGCCTTTCAAAAGTGGTGATCTGACATAAGTGCTCAATTCAGCAACATATTCACACACACTTTCATCTGCCTTGCGTCTATCCTCACGAAACCTTTTCCTATACATTTCAGGTGTTAGCTTAAACAGTTCTAAAATACATTTCTTTACAGCAGTATAATCAAAACATGCAAAGTCAGACATTTGGACAGAACAGTTCCAGCTTTACCATGGAGTAAGGGGGTCAGGAACCATACCCAGAGCCCTTTGTCAACTTCATACTGTTTACATACCCTCTCAAACATATGAATGAAACTATCAAAAGTATCCCCCTCTTTAAACTTCAGAAGAAATTTACTGACCTTTTGTGCTTCTGGGGTCCAGTTACTCCCTTCCCCATTACCTCCATGACTCTGGAGAAGAGTCAGCATCTCCTTCTCATGCTGCCTCTGCCTGTCTTATTCCTCAGCTTGCAGACATAACAGTTTCTCATTCTCCTCAGCCTGCAAATATCCCAGTCTCTCATTTGCTTCTAATTCCACATGACTGGCCTCCAACTCAAGTCTCTTTAGCTCCAGCTGGATTTTTAAGTCCACTGCAGAAAGGTTGAGCTGTCCATTCTCAGAGGAATTATATATCCACTGCCACTCTGATTGTCCTCCTGGTTGCTGTTTTCTGATGCAGCTGTAACCAAGGCTGCAATCAGGTCTGCCTTAGTCAGGTTTCCATTCACCAGTCCCCTAGCCTGGCACATCTCTGCTGGCTGGCTCCTTGTCAGCTTTCCATACTCCTCTGCTGACATGCTGCCTGCTTACCCTGACAAACTAAGCTAACAAAAGAAATAAAACAATTGTGATCTGAACTCTGAGTATTCACTGTGTGGCTGTTTTAGAGTACAAAACACCTTCAAAGCTCACTGTACACAAGCTACAGGATTCACTCTACCCACAACACTACAAGCCAATTAGTATTTGCCAACTAATTAATATGTGATATGGATATCCCACCACTGCCAAACAATATGTGAGGATATCCCAACCACTGCCACCAATTAATATGTGAGGTGGATATCCCAACCACTGCCACCAATTAATATGTGATGCCCGTGCCCTGGCTCAGCAATCAAGGAACCTCAATCCTCACCACTAACACCACAGAGGGCATCTCATATATGAGGAAAGGATAACAAATATGCACAGTAAAGTGCAATTTCCCTTAAGAGCACACAGAGATCACAGTCAGTCAGGGGCTGGTCACTCCCTTGCTCCCCAGTTCCCCAATAAGACTCCCCACTGGCACAGCTATAGGGTTCAGTTCTCAGCCTAGCCAGGCAAGCTAAAATCTCCAGCACCCTCTCTGTCCAACCAGTGCTTCGTGTCCTTGCCCAAGTAGCTGACACACACACACACACACACACACACACACACACACACACACACACACACACACACACACACACACACACACACACTTTGATATAAGAGTTTACACAACCACACAGACACTTCTGGGGAAGGCTGGCACAGGTTATCCAGCTGTGCCCCCTTTTACCCAGACTATATGGTAGTAGGTACTGCCACCACCCTGCTAACATTATCATCTACCCAAAGGCCCATAAAAGGGTGTCCAAGTATTACTGTGCAATATTATTATCCAATTGGTAAGTGTGACTAATCAGTCAAGGCTTATTAGAGTGGCTTTGTACAATAAACTCTATAAATATCCAATGTACTCTAGAGTTTAAATTATCTCTACACAAACCAACCACAGTTAAAAGGTTTTAAAATATTTAATAATAAATAATTAAAACCACAAGACAATACTTTCTACTACACAGAGCTAGTCAAGAGTTCAGAGATCACACAGAAATGCTTTAAATAAATCAGTAGTACAGTTCTGACATCACAGAAAAACACTTAGTCTAATCTTTCTAATTTCTAGTTATTCCTAAAAGAAAACACACTTCTAAAATAACTTACTTATAGAGCAAGGCAGAGTGCTGTACGTTGGATAGTCAAGTCAAAAATGCTTAATAATCTCTGGTTCTCAGTGTTTAAATTGAAACTGCAGTCCTGCTAAACATTACATCATCTTTTACACTTTCCTGGTGTTCCCAGGTTGACAGAAACTGCATTTACATTCTTTTACACTTATAGCAATAAAGGACATTCCACATGTAAATTCTGATCATTAACTTTAGCCTTAAAACAATAGGCAAGATGCTTACTCCAGACTCATCGACTCCAAATTCTAACTTCAAAGGAACAGATATAAATTAATTTTAATTTCAAAGGACCAACAACAAATTCTTGACTTAGCTTTCTTTATAGCAGAGGGCAATGTTGCCACATTGCTTTAAGCTCAACATTTCACAGTATTTACAAATGATAGAATTATGTACCAAATTCTATTTGACTAGGCTGACAGCCTTCACCCATCTCTACCAGTCTTTACAGCCTGTATGCAGCATTTATCAAATATAAACTTATTTGCGCCCATGTTCACATCACGCCACAATGTGCACATGGTAAAATTATTGCGTAAGCTTTATTGAATTCCCCCAAAGATCTTAATATTGAGAAGATGGCTAAAATTTTTATTTTTGTCAGATATAAGGAAAAATTTTGCAATAATACCTTTCTTAATACCTGTTCTTTGGGGGCCCAGTATATGTGCAATACCAGTCTATCCTGATCCTTTTCTGCTAATGAAATAATAATGCCAGTAAAAGTTTTCAAGAGGAGTTGAATGATGTCCAAAGACTCAAGGATTTCAATGAATCTTAAATTAAGACATCTCAAATGAGATTATAAGAACAGCGTCTTTTCTTGTAATACAGTCAAGCAGCGTTAAGCTTCTCAGAGCATAAAGCAATTTGGGAAGCTTCCTGATTTACTTTTTTTAGCTGAATTGTTTCTTCTGCTGTTTTGTTTTACTGAATTCACAACCCCAGAAAGTTCCTCTATTTTTATGGTGGTTCTTTCTGTACCTCTGTGCACATGGTTGCAGTAATAATCCTCCCCTCCAGGAAAGGAAAGAGATATACTTTCAACACAGGTGTAAGTTGCATTTCATAAGTTTAAGGCAGTACCTATATCATGTGGTAATATGACTGATCATTCTTCTGTGGAATTCTTTCCTTTATTCCCAGCCCTTTCCAGCTCTAAAATAATTTGTAGTTACTGTCCCTGTAAAGGAGGGTACCGCCTTTGCTGCAGAATCCATATTTAATTGAGTTGTGCTGCTGCTGCTGGTGCTGCCATAGAAGTGTATGAACTTGAACAAAAGCAGGTAATTCTTGTCTGAATATGCTGTTGATATTGGTTGGTTCAAAAGTCAACAAAAAATCTACCTTTAAGGATTTGACTCATTTTTGGTTTGATTACCAGCAAAGGAAGACATATTGTAACTACTGTGTATCCAAGTTTGAAAAAGTCACTAGTCAGTATAACACATATACTCTAAAACATCATCTCTGCACTTCCCTACATGTGAGCGACCTTATCAGTTTGCCTCACTTGCAGTTGTGCTGATATTGGCCACTCTTTAGACATCTTGTAGTCCCTCAATTATTTGCTTCCTCCATGGCCCTTCAGGAGAGCACTTTCAGTCCTTGGGATATTAATATGGTCTTCATGCTTTTACTCAGAGAAATGTACCTTACTCTTTCTCCTAGACTTCTGTATGTAGACATTTATAAAATTTTTAAAATTAGCATACTTGACATGATGAAAAGTTTACTACTGAAAGATTTACATTCCACGCTTTGATGTAATGCCACTAAATAACTAAAATTCCAATCATCTCATATTAAAATTCCTTTAAATTCCACCCAGCTTGTATTACCTACCTACCTTTTAAGTGGGTTAGATTAGCAAATCATGAGGAGGAAACAACAGTGTCGCATACTACTAGAGCAAGCAATGCATGTCCCGCAGAAGGTTTAGTAGTAGCTATTACATCACAGGGCATGACATAGCATTCCAGCAGTTCTTTTCTTCTTACTGCCCCTTCCCCATTGCTTCTCTACCCCCTGTTAAACTAAAGCCCTCAACATGCCATTTTTGAAATCATTAGGGTGCCAACCTCCAGCCAGAGTAATCTCTAGCGATATTTAACTGCTATGATAATCACTGTTATAATGAATACCATCTGTAATTACCAACTGTTTAAAAATGAAATAAGCTACAGATGCACCATATGTTTAAAAAGTCATACAAATCAAATATTAAGGGTCTAGTGCAACAGCTTATCTCTGTTTATTGCAACTGATATGCAAGTCACAACATTACTCCTCCCCAAGACAAGATATGCTGGGAATGCATAGTTCAAGCTGAACTGTGTCTTATCTTTAAGTTTGTCTGATATGCAAAGGAATGCAGTTCCAATTTCATGAGACCTAAATTGAGTGATGTGGTAAATAGACAATGGATTAATATTTTACAGCATTGTTTGAGAACACTTGTTTATGTCTTTTGGCTTTTCCCGGTTAGGGGTTGCCACAGCAGAACTCCTGTCCACTAATGATTGGTAGTGGATTTTTACGGTGCCGAGTTCCCAGCCCGACGCCCAACCTTCAAAGAAAGCATGCCCATTCACTCACACACCTACCCGGATGTCTTTAATGTCACTCGACCACGGGGAGGACATCAGACTCCACGCAGAAGGCGCTCCAGCTGAGAATCAAACGGGAAAATCTCTTGCTGTGAGGTGACAATGCTAACTGCTGCACCACCACGGCCTACACTTGTTTATGATTTGCAGTATATATGCTGAAAGCTTCAGTTATAATTTGCATTTTAGCAGTGTAACCTATTGTGTTTTCAACTTCTGTGATTATGTTAAATGTTAGATTTGCATCCTAGTGACTGAAGTGTTGAAATGTAGTAGTGATTTTGTTTGTATATTACAGCTCTTACTGATTTTATTTGTGACACTATCTTACCCAAATTTACTCCTCATCTTCTTCCTGGTTCCTCACTTTCCTTCAGACTACAGCTATATACACTCACTCCTCACTAAGTACTTTAAGTACATATAGGGCTTCATTATCAGTCCCTAAGTAATGTTTGTACTTCTTGAAGCTCACTATCAGCTCTCTCAGCATCAGCACATGCTAGATGCTTGTTCAATTAACCCATAACCTTTGCCTTTTTTTTGTCTTCTTCTTTTCTCCACAGTTTTACCTGACAGTGGTAGTAAACCCTCCCTCCCCAAAAGTTAGAAATATCTGTAAAGAGGGACTGCTAAAATTGAACAGATACACAAGTGGACTGGCTTCAGCCTAAACTACTGCAAACCCATTAGATGAACAAGTCACCTGAAGTACTCGCCTTCCATGGAACCCCATTGTCAGTTATCATTGCCACACAACAGAAATTCTATACTGTTGTGGTCTACCTACTGTGTGCCCACCTGTAGTCAGGAATATTAAGAAGTTTGTGCCCAGCTGTAGCAGCTAGCATTGTATTTTGTTTAATATGCTCAATGACTTGACTGGAGGTGACCCCTTACTTCTCTGCAGTGTCCCCCCCCCCCTTAGTGACCCTAACAAGACCATTCTTAGTCACCAGGAAACACCTAAATGATTAGTATTATTTTCAGATCTTTTTTATTAAAAGCAAGTGACATGCTCATTGAAACATACACTGAGTACTCCTCTCTGCATCTTCACCTGATGCCAGTAGTTGATCCATAAGGCAGGTGATGTAAACTCTTGCATTACCAGTGCTGAACAATTCTAGACTTATCTCATGGCACATTTAACTACCCACTGCAACATAATCAAAACTGCATTTATAAAAAGCATCATCATACTGCACCCACAAAGTGCATCATTGCCTTTTAAGTGAGATAGATGAACAACTCATGAATAGAAAGCAACTTAGAAAACAACATGAAAATGGCATCTGATTGCTTTTCTTCTCATGCAAGTGCCTCATATTGTAGGTGGAGCCCACTCCATTTACTGTTGCTGCACTCATGCTTAGTTTGCTCCACAACACTACCCCCAGTTCTCACCCACCCACACCCCCACTACACATATGCATTTGTTATCCCCATCCATCATTCCAGTCTCCAATCAACTGTTAATATTTACACCCCTTCTACATTCACCACACCATACATAGCAATCACTTAATACTTAACTTCCCAGTAATTTAAGCCAATCCACTGTCTTCCATTTCCCCTCCAACACCTGTCACTGCACACTTACAATGCCTTCCATTCATTCCTATGTCTTGGTTTACTATCACATACTCGAATGCACTGTGTGCGAGTATAAGATGTCCGAACAAAATGTTCGGAAATCAGAACACCAAACAAAGTACATGCCGAACTGAGAATGTCAGTAAAGTCAAATGTCGAAACTGCCAACGTTGCTGAAATGCTCACATCCGCTCAACATTGAAAAACACTTTTTTCAGGGGGCAAGCCCACCTGCACCCCCCCACACCCCCTACTTATATATATATATATATATATATATATATATATATATATATATATATATAAAACAATTTAAGTGTTCTGTACATACCCCAGGCAATAGCATCTCCACTTTGGAAGACATCATGGCCTCGTTTTCCAACCCCACTCTGCATATTATAAGGTACTGTTTAAATTTGCACCAGTAAGCATGTCACAGGGATATACGGATGCATATGCGTGCGGTCTGATATTGGCATCATGTGTTTTCATGCATTCATCTACCTCCTGTCATGTACGCTACAAATCTCAGCATTTAAAACAGGTATGTATAGCTGCAAAGCTCCACTCTATTATACAGTCCTGAATCACTCTGCCAGTTCATGTTCCTTCATGTGTATCTTCCATATGGTACACATGATGTTCCACATTTATGTATCACTATGCACTCATTCAGATGCACTATATATTGTACTATTTCAGACATTATACAGTTGTATAGTGTCTGTCTTCAAATCACCCTCCACATGGTCATTACCTGCACTGTTTTACATATTGCACAGCACTAACCCCCTATGAATCCTAGCCCTAGCTTTTATAGGAATCCATTACAATGGTTACTATAATATTGCTACAGTACATTAATGCTGTAATGTGATGTAAATAGTTTTTTTATGTGTGTTTAGAAAGAGATGCTCACAGCTTCATGGATCACAGCATTTCAATGCTGCATAATAATTCCAAAGTTGCAGAGTCTAAGAGGAACATTACACATGAAAGTCGACTGTGTAACATGGTCAGCACATACACAAATGTAATATGCATATGCAAGAATATGAGTTTGTGGTAACAACACTTTTCTAACTGATAAAAGTGCAATGGCTTTATATCTAAAAGCCATTTTCAGGAAACAAGAGGTGTTGCCCTTTCTCCATAAGTTAAGGGGATCTCTCCCCAAATGGGAGTGTGTGCAGGGGAGCTTGCCCCCCTGCAAAAAAGCTTAAATTCCTATTTGTTGAAAGTGTTTTTCAGTAATTTTATTTATCTTTTTGTCATTTTGCCCACCAGACAAAATCATTCAGAGAATAATCATGAATCCGCACACAGCATTTTTCATAAGCATAGCAAACCATAGAACCACCTTATTGTTAGCTCAATGCCAATGTACCTTAATCTTGCTCAGAAAAACGATACCAAACATGATTGACAAAGCCACAATCTAACTGCATCATGACCATCAGTATTGTCCACATGAGCAAACAGTGCTATCTTGACTAGGGGCTTACTGATAATGCCTGAAAACAATATGGATCATCTAGAAAAATGCATGGAAAAATATACCTATACCCTAGCATGGGATAAGCAGGACAAGTCATTATTTAAAGGGGAACTAATGATGAACCCAGACCTGGGACACAGTCGAAGTTTGACACTTGGGCTGGGTTAGATAAGTCACTAATGGTTGATCAAGGGATGAAGAATAATGTCAACATAAGTGGTTAGACATGTCCTGGTATCACCACCATATCTGCAAAGTTTATGAAAATTGTAAAGATGTACTTCTACCTGAAAGGGGGGTTAGTATCACATGACAAGAGGTTGTCCTAGAAGCCAAAGAGGAGGCAGCATGAGCACTAAACTTTGTTATACAGATGCTGAAGATACTGCTGCAAACTGGAAGATATTTCTAGACAAGGCAGCAGTGCCTAGAGTGAGTGCACCGTGGAAACACTAATGATCGATGAAATGTGTGCTGATGTACAGCCTGACTCAACAGTGTATCTCAAAGAATGAGTACTCTGCATAACCATGGCCATGACTTTCTATCTCCATATGTCTTCATCATTACGTTCTTTGAACAAAATTTCAGAAAGTGTGTTAGCTGTGTTCTTAAATTAAGGCTGGGGAACTCTGGAAGGAACCAGCACTGTGTTCTGGGTATAGCAGTATTGGAAATGCACTATTATTCTAATTATAATCTATAAATGCACTATTATCTAGCTACAGTGCAAGATATGCTACTTCTATATGCCTTTACCTCCCAATCTGTTGTGTTACCAATATGTGCTTTAATCTTGGGGACATTATGAGAGTTGTCAGTGTACACAGAAGTGATTACAATTGTACATTACAGTAAAATATAATTTGTATTCTTGGGATATTAACTGACGTAATAAGCAATAAGTGAGACATTAAAATGAACCAGTGATACTGCAGACCAAGAGCAAGGACACATGTACAGGTGCATGCATACGATGTGTCTCAAGCAACATCCATTGTCATACATTATTCTTCTGTTGGGTGAGATTTCAGAAATGTATGCCAGATACTTGTTAGCTGTCATCCAGGTTATCTACAATACAATAGTTTCCTTACATCTGAATGCATAAACACTACAGTAATATATGTGCAATCGCATACCATTCATTTGATGCCTTTTGTGTGGACTGAATATACTCTTGGAGTAATGAGAGTCATGATGTTGCCAGGTTACAGAACCATAAACCAGAGACAATACCTCATGTAAAACAGTTAAACCAAAACACCAGTCATGAAGTAACAGGCAGTGTAGACCAGGAATACTCTGCAGAAGAGAATAAGAAGTTCACCCACAATGAGGTATAAAAGCAACTAGTTTAATAGTGGTATTTGTTAAGTGCTTTCATCTGGTTGCTTATTACAACTATTTTTTCTGAGAGAAGTCTGTTTTTGATTCTATTGTGGATGAAGGTGCTTAACAAATACCATTATTAAATTCTTCTACAGAGTATTCCTGGTCTTTGTTGCCAGGTTAACAGACACTGACTTAATACAGCTCAAATAAACAAATAGCATTAACTGTGTAAAAAACATTGTGACTTAATGTTTAAATAACATTTCAGATGGGGCCTTCTTGACCAACTATTTACTTGGAGAGACGTTGCGAGAAATGTTGTGTATAAGTCATAACATATACTCTGTTATCCTTAGCAGCCTCACATATTCTAACACATACGTAGTGTATCAGTAATGAAGTCTAATGCTGTACTAACATTCAGATCTCATGAAATACAGTCCGGAACAAATGGCAGACTGTCAAAAAGCTGAAAAATCAAAAAAAAAAAATCTACTTACTTGATCAAACTGACATTCAAAATTTGGCAATGTCACTTGTACTGAATGTCGGAAATCATCACCTTGACTTCCGCATTCGACCAAATTCAGAATGTCAGAAGGTGACATCACACCCTCAGGCATTTGTGCTGAAGCTGTCATATGAATTGTACATGTACACCACAAGTGTTTACAGTTTTGCTGCGGGCAAGCCCCCTGCACCCCCACCTGCAAATTATATATTCCAACTCTGAGATCGCATTACAGTGAGGAAAGGGTAAATTTCCCGATCCCCACTGTAGTGCAATGTGTTATCAGAACGTCAGATGCACATTAGCGAATGCACACTACCATTCGCTAATGTGCATTGGAACATTTTCAGAATGCCATTACAGAAACTGGAAAAGACACATTCATACCAGTTTTGGTAAGTACCATTCAACGTTTTGATAGTAAACCATACATCATATTTCATTAGTGTGTTTGCTGGTAGATGTTTGTAGCTATTGCTACATTTCTGATTGTTTACATGAAAACGAAATGTACAACAGACCCAGCAGAAGAAGACATGTACCGATAAAGCAATCTGGGTCAAATCCAGCAGCTCCCTAGGGCCCAGTGCTAGGTGGGGGACCCTATAAAAGTTAGCATTTACAAAAACTGTTTCATTCCACTGTTCCATTTAAAAAAATGTCTGGCTTTGCTCAATCATTTTAATGTGTAAAAGCTCCATCTTCTGCCCTTTAATTGGCTTGAATGTAGACCCAATGAAAGGGAAACTTCCTGGAGCTTGTCACTGTCAAAAAACAGGTCAATAGCAGACAAGCCTGCAATCTAGCACTAGAGTGAAAAATAGCTGCCACTGAGCACTGCTGAAGAAGTGTTTATGTTAATGTAGATCTGGAAAGTCTGTGTGTGTGCATGTCTGTGTGTATGTGTGTGTGTGTGTGTGTGTGTGTGTGTGTGTGTGTGTGTGTGTGTGTGTGTGTGTGTGTGTCTGTGTGTGAGTGTGTGTGTGTGTGTGTGTATACATGTGAGTAAATGCATGCCAACGACAACAATTCCAATCATTATCAGTTCATAGGGTTTTTTTGTTCAGAAAATGCGTGTTGATTCAAAACTTACTGTTCTATTAACATTTGGCATGAATTAGAGATGTCTGTTGGGTGTATGTTCCTGATTTGAGAGAACACCTCTGATTTTGACATATATTTTTGCCCTCTCCTTCATTAACTTCTATATTTCAATAATATCAGTCATTAGAGTCTAATAGTAAGAATTGTTCAGAAAATGCACATGCATGTAACATCTTTTCTGTTGACCTTCAAAGTGAATTAGATTGCTTTTCCTCATTTCAGTTATTTCTCCCTTTTTTGGGGGGGGGGGCACTGTTTGCATGATGTGCTGCTTAGCACAAACACGGCAAACAGGAGAAAAAAATGAATGTCAGGATTGATTGTGCTTATCTCATTTACGCAAAGTGCTGCAGTGTGCAAACTGGACAACTGGCCAGACAGGTCCCAGACAGCTAAAAATAGAAACTGGATACATTCAATTAATACTATTGGGCATCACTAAGGAAGTGATATTGCATAGCAGTTAACAGCAAGACTTTAAGAATGATTACTAAAACAGGGAATGTCATCTAACTGGTCCTGTGGCAGCAGGTGTCAGTGTAGGGTTAGAGTACAGATGGTCTTGGGTTCCAGTATAGGGTGTGCAACCTTTGTTTTACTGTTGTGACATTGTGTTTTTTCAACCTTCTTCTGGCAACAAGTGTAAGTTTTCAACTGCCATACACATGCTACTGGATTTGAATACAGCATATTCCATACACTTTTATTGCTGTTCCACTTCCCGTTTATAGTCAGTCTGACTTATAACACTTGACATGGTGAAGCTGATATTAATTACAGAATATGTATGTGGGCTGAGGCTCTAGTATTATATCAGTTATGTGTTCATTTATCTATGTATAATCACATTTATTCTGAAATGTATGAGTGTGGGTATATTGTGTACTATACTCCTGTAAGTATATTTCTGCTATCTGGACTGCCATGGCCTTCACATTTGTCTAACACACACACACAACTGCCTGTAATCCAATAACCTTGAATTTGCTTTGCTTGGCACTGTTGCACTCCACTTACCATGCTGCAAACATGATGCTCGGAGGTGCACACTGTCGACCACAGTGTTTGCATTATGGTAAGTGAAGTAAAACATTTTCAAACATTGTGCCCACTCCCAGTAAACATGATGACTGGACTTGGTGGGAAAGCATCATTCTCCATTGCTCTAGATCCATGGCAGACATGGCTGGCATTTGTGTGGAAGGTGTCAGGTTTAAGGCACAGAGGTGGGGGTGTTCAGGAGTCCAAGACTGTTATTGGACTCCTAGTTAAGAACCACAATGTCAGGCTTTTGTAGGGGGGGTTTATTCTGGCTTTCAGTATAAGTCGGAAGCTTGGGATAGTTTAGCCTGGGCTGTAACCAGTGCCACCGGTATCTCCCACACTGATGAACAATCCAGGCATCACTACAATGACCTGCGGCGGAGGAAGAGAGAATACTCTTGACCATTGGATTGGGAATTTAGGACTGCAGACATCCCACACCTGCATAAGAATCAGATACAGAGAATACTTGTGAGACTTAAAAGCTGAATATAGGCAATACTGGTATTCATAATGATATTCTCTTCTATTCTGGTTTTTCCACAACTGCCAGAGACCATGAGGTCAATGTATGAACCCATGGGGCTAGATTGGCAAGGATGTGGGAAGCATGTGGTATGCATGCAGCAGAACAGTAGTTATTCTAGCATTACAAGTTAAACATAGTTTTTTTTTTTTTTTTGGTATTTTATAGAGTTGTATCAAACTGAGCGTGCATATCTCAACTGTAAAAACATGTATGCATGCATTAGTCTGTAGCACAAACTAAGAGTCCAGTACTACTAAGAGCTCTCTGATCATGCAGCCCAGGCTGGTATGACCCTGATCCTAAGTAGCATCCTGCCGTCACCAAGAATGATATCTCAGTATAAAGAAAGAAAATGATCAATTTCAACAACTGGCTAAGCTTCTAGTGTCATTCAAAGGGGATCCAGTGTCTGTCAGCCTAGGATTACATGCTTGACAAGCTGCATTGCTTCACAAGAGATGGCTTGCACCTGTCACCTCTAGGCTTTCGAATACTGGCCAAGGCTCTTCCTGCCCCCATAGTGCCTTTTTTAAGCAAGGCTTAAAAGTCAAACCCACCTCCGTAAACAGCACAATTAACAAAAAACTGAGGGCTATGCTATTCAACGCCAGGAGTTTAAATCTCAAAATGCACATGCTTGAAGCACTCCTCAGTATGGAGAACATCGACATCTGTGCAGTAACTGAAACCTGGTTCAAGGCTCCAGAGAGCACCCCAGCACTACCGGGCTACAACTCATACCACACGTTTAGGCCACAGAACACAGACCGAAACACAAAAGGAGGGGGTGTATCCATATTCATTAAGGATGCCTACACCTCCAGGTTAGTGGCACAGCATGATACCTCTTGAGATCATTCATGTGCAACTAACATTGGGCAAATCTGCAATGCAAATTGTGGCCTGCTACAGATCACCCTGCATGACCCAGGACCACCACTCCACCTTTCTGGAGACACTGGAAAACATGAAGGTCCTACCGAACACCCTGATATTGGGCAATTTCAATTACCCTACCATTCACTGGGAAAACTACTTGAGTACAAATTCTCAGGCCCAGCACTTCCTGAAATTCATCAACTCAAATGCACTGGATCAGCTGGTAAACTCCCCTACCAGAGGTGAAAACATATTGGACCTGGTCATCACCAACATGGGCGACAGGTGTTCCACACTAGAGGTCAACCCGTCACTGGTTAGATCAGACCATAAACTAATCACTCTGGATGTCCACACCCCACCACCACCCCCAACTAAGGAAACCACTGTAAAAAAACTTTTTTAAAGCAAACTTCACCTTACTTAAGGCAGAGGTGGTAAGTTTCACAGCCCCCATGCTAAAGGATAACGCTGCTCAAGATGCAGAAACCTTTACAATGCACTCTATGAGCACCTACAAGGATGCATGGATCATGCCATCCCTAGCAAAACCAAGACTCACTCCTCTAAGAGAAGGAAACCAGTTTGGTGGACCCCTGCAATAAACAGGCTATACAATAGAAGGAAGAAACTGGTTCAGAAAAAAAGCAAATCCCAAGAAGGAAAGACATCCCTGACCAGTATCAGTAAGAAACTAAGGTCCCTCATGAAATCATTCAAGGCTAACTTCGAAAGAAAAATAGCCAAGGATTCAAAAGATAACCACAAAGCCTTCTTTAGCTATGCTAAGTATCTAAGTGGCAACTCGCAGATATGCACTGAACTAGTGCAAAATAGCACAAAATATACTGAACCTACTGATATTGCCAACATCCTGGCAGATAGATTCAGTGCAAACTTCACTCCCCCTCTCACCTCTAAAAGGGCCCACAACAATACCGGAAAAGTGTAGTGTCCCAAAAATCACAGAAGCCCAGGTGAAAACAGCCCTATCAAAAGCCAAAAACACAGTGTCAATGGGACTAGATGGTGTCCCAGGCTGCGTCTTGCACAAACTACAGAACAAACTAACCCCCCACCTAAACATGCTGTTCAACCTCAGCATCTCCATAGACTATGTGCCCATAGAATGGCACACAGCAACGGTTATTCCTCTTCACAAAGAGAGGGCTACAACTGACCCTGGTAACTATCACCCCATAAGCCTGACTAGCCTGGTCTGCAAGGCTATGGAGCGCATCATCATGGAACTCATTAACAAAGACATTGGGAACCTCCAAACACTTGACCTGACCCAGTTCAGCTTTGTTAAGTGCAGATCATGCCTACTAAACCTAATTGACTTCTTCAAGACAGTCACCAAGGCCATAGACGAGAGAAAGGTGGTTCACACAGCCTACCTTGACCTCGTCAAGGCTTTTGATACCATTCCCCACTCGGGTATTACAGAAAAACTCACCAGCCTGAGCATAAACCCCTATGTCACAAGATGGGTTGCCAACTGGCTTACAGACAGAATTCACACGGTAAGAATAGCGGGCTCCAGGTCCGACTCTAAACCAGTCACAAGTGGTGTCCTGCAAGGCTCGGTCCTGGAACCCCTACTGTTTGGCATATACTTCTCAGAAGTACAGGCAAACACAGGGGGACTATGGCTAACCAAGTTCACCGATGATTGCAAACTGGGAGCCATAATTGACTCTCCGGCTGACACGGACATCCTCCAAAAGGGCCTTACTGAGACAGACACCTGGTGTCAAAGTTCTGGCCTCAAGCTAAATGCCAAAAAATGCATAGCCATCCTGTTTGGGAAAAACAAAACACCCATAAATTTCCACATAGGTGGCAACCCCCTTAATACAAAAGAGGTAATAAGGGATCTGGGGACCCAGGTAGATAGTAATCTCTCCTTTGACAATCATATTTCCAAAGTAGTTAGAAAATCCTTCTATGTGGCCCATCTAATTACTAAAGGGTTCGCATCTAGAAATAAAGAGGTTATAGTGCCCCTCTACTCGTCACTCATTTGACCCATCATATAGTACAATGCCCCATTTGGGATGTACCTCACAAGACAGTTCCAACAGCTGGAAAGACCACAAAAGTACTTCACCAAGAGGATTACTGGCCTCAAACATATGTCCTATGCAGCCCGACTGAAAGAACACCGGCTGTACTCAGTGGCCTATCACTTACTCAGAGGTGATCCCTGCCTGACTTACAATCCATGTCCAACTCAGAACTGATGGACATCCTCCACCTAAAGAAATCCAAGTCACTGTGAGCCACGCACTCTAGTGAGCTAAACATCACCACAACAATAAATAGAACATGCTGGAGGGATAGATTCCTGTCACAGAGAATCCCCATGCTTTGGAACAAAATTCCAAATTACATCAGGCAGAGCCCCTCACTAACATTCTACAAGAGAAACCTTGACGAGTGGATGGGTAACAGAAAATACACCCCTGGAATCACTTCATTGGCTCTGCTTGACAGAGGATGAGTTAATTAATCAATGGGGCAATGAAAGCTGACACACTCTGGCTAGGCTTATAAATACCCTCGGGCAGATAGCCTAGTACCTACCTATGAACCTATGAACCTATGAACTACAATGTCAAATTGAGCATGCATATTTCAACTGTAAAAGCAAGTATGGATGCATTATACTGTAGCACAAACTGACAGTACAATATTAGACATTAGTCAGAGGTTGTGGGTTCAAAGACCACACTTCCCAACTATATAATGCTGTTAACTCTTCAATTATGTGTAATTTAAAGGTTTAAAATAAAAGCTCTATAACAGTGGCACATATGCCCTGCTGTAATCTGTAATCTGTATTATTGGAACACACATATGTGCAATATATGCACATGTCAAGAAGTACTTATTACAGTCTGTAGTATTGTGTGCACCTTTTAGGAGATGATAGTCTTAAAAGCAAAAGTTATCCATTAGGAGTTGGTAGTCTTAAAAGTAATAGTTAAGATAAGAGTCAGTTAATTGTATCACTGCATTATATGTCAGATATGAAGGTACTAATCGTATCTCTTTATTCTCTCACCTGAACCTTTATCTTATCTCTTTTTTATTTTATTTTTATTTTTATTTTTATTTATTTATTTATTTTCATTACATCTACAGCATAGTGGCATAGGCCTGCCCCACAGAATCCATCTGCCCCTACCACTGGCTCCAGCACCGTTGCCCGGCATGTCTGAGAGCCGACCTGGCAGTACTGCCTCTACTGACCAAGAACTACCTGCCTCCTCTAGTAGTCCTGACTGGTCCACTGGTAGCCTCTGGGAGAAGTGGTGGAGGTGGTGATTTTATTATCCATGCTGAATTGCCAGGGATGATGCATAGGGTTGTGGGTCACACTGTTAGTGTATGCCTACACTGGCGGGAGAGGCTTCTGTCTCTCATTTTATGTAATACCAGGAGGAGAAGATGGAGGCATCAGGCACTCCAGCCAGTGACCGAGTGAGGTGACAGTGATAACAGTTAAGTGGGTGAGAACTCGATTCTTACTGACACCCAGCTTGATGACCATGGATTCATGATGTGTCCACCTTCACCCAAATCATGGTGTCCCCCAACCTTTTGTGTCCATCTCCAGTCATATCTCTTGTCTTATTTATCTTGTCTGTATGCAGTTGCTTCTTCACCTACCCAACTTACCTCACCCAGACATTCCTAGGTCTCTTCCCCAACATTCCTCTCTGAAAAAAAATGGGCATCTGTCCCACAAAAAAATTGTCCCATACATAGCTCTCCATCTACACCTAGGCAGCCCTTCTACCCCCAACCCCTACTCCAACAACTCCCCCTTGAAACTGCCACTCTTCTAAACTCATACTTAATTGTTACAAAGACATACATCAGGAGTGTTTCTCCCCGGCCTCAGCTAAAAATTGGCTTCATTCCAAGTCAGAAACGTAATGTACACAATCACAAGTAAACCAGCCAGCAATATATAAAATTCCAAGTAAAACAAAATACAGTATTGCAGCAGGAAGCATGGCACACATAAAGTGTCCACCAAGACTCGCAAATATATGAAATACTTTTAATAAAATGCTTGCGAGTCGGTAAGCTCATTCCAAGGCAGACTCTCCTGGTAAACACATGTTAAATAAATAAATAAATTGAATCTCTTCACAAACTCATCCACAATAGTCAGAACAATAAACACACACACCCCACTCCACATTTCACCAATAATCCCTCTTTTACACTCGACCCCATCCCGACATCTTACATCAAATCTCTCCTGCTTAAGCTGAAGCCATGTTCCCCATCTTCTGACAACCTCCCCCCTTTCTTAAACTAGCTGCTCATTCAACAGCCTACCCCATCTCTATCCTGTTCAACAGATCTATTCAAGAATCCACTGCCTCAGATATATGGATATCATTATTAATCACTCCATTACACAAGGGAGGCAACAGCAATGAACCATCCAACTACAGACCTATTGCTATCCTCTGTCTGCTATCTAAACTCCTTGAAAGATCCAGTCACAGACAGCTTTTTAAGTACCTTCTAGATAATAACCTCCTGACC